>NC_051446.1:14588801-14594366 GCF_001649575.2 Kryptolebias marmoratus | reverse complement strand
GCTTGGATAGGAAAATGATCATCTGGAATACCACGTGACAAAAAGTGAATGACATAGGAAAAAAAGAGCCGTTAGGATGGGTCACAAAATGTAGATTGCACCATTAGAGACTGACTGATCAATCTCATAACCAATAATTGGCTGTCAAATCAGAAATAATAAATACCACAAAGTATATATTTAAAATTTCTGCCATAACAGAGCTCAAAATAAAAAATATCTGCAGTAATTTGTTACAATGCTGCCCAAACATCATCTGTCAGTGTTCCAGATCTATTTAAAATGTCACATGTATTTTTTCTCTATCCCACAGTAAGCAAACAGATGTGGTTATTCATTCATCCACACTTATCCAGTTATTCTTAATTTTCTTTTTAGCTGCATTGCCTTTTTTTTTTTTTTTACTGTTTTAAGACTTTTGCTTTATGTAAAAAATGTCTTTATTCTGAATTCTTGCTGGACAATTTTCACTTTTATTTTTAATTTGAAGGAGCTTAATTTGCTTCCTTGCATGAAACATGATATTTTATTAAACTTACCTTGGATTTCTCCAATATCCACACTAAAAACTACTGGGTTATTTTGAGAACTCAGTTGCTGGGTTAAAGCTGTTGGTTCATAGGTTGGGTTGGTTTGACCAAAGATGCAACTCAGTGGTCAGAGATAAGCCTCACAGACCACTATTTTATGTGAGAAGTTGACCAAATTGGACCAGAGTGGACCTCTTCTTCAGGATGTAATATGGACTAAAATCAACTCGTAAGAAGATGTTAGTTTTGTAAACAATAGCATGCACAAGACAGTGAGTTTGGTTTCCTAGTTGGTGCTAGCTATCTGATGCTAACAGCTGTTAGCACCGACATAATTTACGTAATTATCTCATAACCAGATTATGGGTTATTCTTTTGAACTAAAATCTTTAGCAGCTTTAATTCAGCAAATCAGTCATTTTAACTCCATTTTTGAGTAGAAAGTTTAACCCAGTATGCTGGGTGAAATAGATAAGCTCTGTGGAGTTAAAACTACTTGGTCCAGATTTGACCTAGTGTTTGGGTTACAAATTGGGTCGGTTTTACCTGGCAGTTTTTAGTGTGTGGGATGAGAATGGGTGCTCTGTGCACTGTGTAGCTAAGCTGCAGTTTTCTAACTAAAAGATTTTTCAAGACAAGCATTCACCAAGCGTGCCTTCAAAGCTGCAGAACAAATTTTATTTAGTTGACACTTTGGGTCAATTAAGCGTTAACAGAATTTAAAAAGTAGCTTTTTGTGTGCACCTTGAGTGTAGACTGTGTGATGCTTTGAAATGCCTTTGAATGAGTGAAAGTTCAAACTTTTTGAACTTTGACCCTTGACTCAAGTTGCACACAGTCAATCACTGCTTGAGCAGAAAACTAATTAGACAGACAAATTAGTCCTCTTATGTGTCTGAATTTTCAGACGCAGGGCTAAATCCACCCACATATACACCCATCTACCAGTCTCGTCCCTCTTATCCGGGTTCAGGTCATAAGGGCAGCAATCTAAGCTGAACTGCCTGACCTCAGTCTTCCCATAAACCTTCTCAAGCTCTTCCCAGTGGATGGTGAGGCATTCGCTGCAGCATGTTTTCAGTCTGCACTTTGGGTTTTTCTTTGAGCGTGGCCTAAATCACACACAAACAGGCTCCTTCGGTGAACCTGAATCTCTATTGTTAAGACCGAACACAGGATGTACGCAGGAACAAGATGTACTTTGAACGTCTAACAGAAACACTAGTTTCTGAAAAGTGCAGGACTCTCGTTAAAATGATTTGTACATATCTCCTATGTACTGAGGTGCAAGGACATTTGATTCTAAAGTTACTCTATTTTCAATAGTTGGCCACAGAAAAGATCTAAGAATAGATCTAAAATGTTTAATTTTTTGTAGATTATCAGCTGTAGTCTCTGTTCAGCAGCAAACCGACTTATTGCATTAATGCATTAATTATTATCTCAAAGTCATATTTTGATAGAACTCTTTGTGAGATTTTGTAAGATTTCCTAAATATTATTAAACTAACTTAGTAATATGAATAATTTCACAGAAAATTAGATCACATCTATTATTACACCCAGGTTTCATGCGTTATTTTTGCAATCAAGAGACAGAAAAAAGACAAATCACTGAGGGTGAGTTTTATTTTATTTTTTTCTTGTAAAAAGTCGTATATTAGTAAAATCATACAGCATCACTAGGGACTTTTTAATGTACTGATCACTTGCAAATAATTTAAAAAAAAACCCCTCCAGCTCCAAATAAATAAAAGATTTTCTAAACGATCATTTCGGAGATGAGAGTGTGCACTTGTAATGTGCTTTATATATATACAATATTTGTGGTTATTTTTTCACTGATTTTAATCTGAACAAAACTGTAATGTTTCTTGAGATTAATTCAGGGCTTTTTGGTTTTATGTTTCCCACATTACTGGCAGGAAGTGTTTAGTTTGATCTCCAACAGGTGTGTAGACACCATGGCGTGGTCTTTATAAGATACCCAGTGTCTCAATGGAATTCTGCACTGATTTTCAGAAAGACCTGGGGCCTGATTGTAAGGTTCTTTATCCAAACACGTAGCTGGCAAACATTAAAAGTTTATTTTAGGTCCAAAAAGATGTCTGGCATTCACACGTAAAAAAAGAAATTCAGTCCGATGCATTCAAGGTTGTTGACATGTTTCAGATCAAAATGGTGAACTGATGCTGTTAGAACAAAATTTAAAAATTAGCTCAACCATCACGTCTGTCAACTCCAGCAGGCATGTGACAGACTCCCAGGTTCGCCACCACCTCCAGCGTTACGGGGTCATTAAAAGGAAGCTCCCCACAGACAGCAGCCTGCTCCTGGTAAAGTGCCTGTTGTGATTTGGTCTCTGCTGCTCAACAGGACACAGTTCTGTTCACAAGACTCTGTACCCAGAGACCCATCAAAGCTAATCTAGCTCATTATTCAGCCACTCAGTCAAAACCCACCATGGATGTTTGCCCTTAAACATATTTTCTATTCCTTTTTGACAGAATTGACATTAATTCACTCACTGACCTAATAAAGTAAAGTTACATATAGCCTCATAGGTCATAAATGCAATCATCAAATTTTTCCCGCAGTGTCCTGCACACTGAGTGCACTGTACAATCTATTCAAACAACTCGTCTCATTAATGCAAATCATGCCCATCTAAAGATATATTGTCTATGTTTTGAATCATAAATGAAAGAAGCTGGGCAAATAAAGAATGTTTTGAAAGCGACTGCTTCCTAAAGCAGACAAGGGGCACCCTTCCTCCGCCCCTTCAGCAGAGGAAGTTCTGGACAACCAGGCCCTTGTGTTTGCCAGGAAAAGCAGGAATCACGATCTTGGTTCAACAACACAGGCACCTGTGAAAATATGGGCAACACACCACCTATCAAACCAAATAAACCTACAGCGGTGTGGAGCGTGGGCACACTCCGATGAAAAATGCCACTCGGCTGCCGCACCCACAGGCCAATAAAACACCTCATATGGTGTGGCGCTAGAGCTGAGGGTTAGATCTGGTTTTTCATGGCATGGAGGCTTAATTTGCAAAATCACATTGTGGTTACAGAAACAGAGTAAAAACAGGTGATGGATAAACTGTACGGGATGCAAAACAGCTCATAGAGACCAAAGTAAGCAAAAGCAAAATTACTACAAGTGTGTGCAACATGTTAGTGCCTTTAAAGGTTTCAGAAGATTTAAAGTGTTTCATGATTATAGATAACCTGAAAAACTCCACCTACTGACGTTAGTCTTTTTCTTGGTGGGTGAAGATAGGTGGACAGCACTTTATGTGGCAATAAGGCTGTTACAATTCAAATTACCTCCCCAGATATAGACCAACATGCAAGAGGCTTCCAACAGCTTCAAAACACACGGACATTTGAGGGGATTGAGCCATCCTGGCGTGGTCTGTTTCCTTGTCTTTATTTCTCCTGTCAGGCATGTTTGCTTTGCAAAATGTTGACAGGCTTAAAAGGGGTGTGGCACATTGTAAATCATTTTGAGATCAAAACAACAACAACAAAAAAATGCTTTGGCTGTTTTTTCTGCTTGTATATTTTTTCTAATTTTAGCCCAGTGCCTGTCCATTTTTGGAGAATTGTGTATTTGTTCATTAAACTTCACTTTGAGCTTTGAATAACTCATAAAAAAAACTCTTAAACTAAAAGGCAGAACTAGTATTGTGATTTATATGACAACTTAGCCAAGAACCCATTTTAGATTAGCTCTTTAAGGCATTTTGTTCACAGCAGTCTGACGCAAAGACAAAATTTATTCCCATTTCTTTGAATGATGCTATACCAAAAAATAAAAATAAAACGTGAAATACCAAAATGTGAAAAAATACCAAAAGCCAAAGGAAAACAAAAGATCTAAAAATTATTGATGAAGACTACTTTAAAATATTACAGAAAAGTCTGGCTCTTTGAAACACTTTTTATTTATTTCCGTAACAAAGAGATGACTTGAGACTTTTGCACAACACTTAGTCTAACATAAACAATTTATAGGTGACCTGATGTTAAAATGTACAAGTTTCGGACCAAAGACAAATGTTTTTAAAAAGCATGAAAAGCAGGTGTGCAGACTTCTGCTAGTCTGAGATGGATGGAGTATGTGAACGTCACTGAGGAGGAACAGAAAGGATCTCTCAGAGTTCTGCTCCACCTGACCGTACATCTGCTGCAGAAACTAGAGACAATGGCTGGAGCAGGAAAACCCCCGCTGAAGCGATTACAACAGAGCCAGGTGTCCTGCTCGAATGTTGTCCAAAAATTTCAAGACTCCACTGAACATTTGTAATGAAGCATTTTTACAGTATTGTATCAGTCTTTTCACCTACAGGCATTGAAAGGTCAATGGGCAACCATATAATTGCCTGCATGTGTGTGTGTGTGTGTGTAATTGCTATTTTGAAATCTAATTTTTCAGTTTGAACAATTAGAAGCATTTAGATTAAAGTGTTTTTTAAAAAACTCTAAAAACTAAATTAATTTTCCAGCAAAAGTGCTACAGAAGCAAAGTAGCTTTTGTTGCCACTGGACAATTTGTCTGAATTGTCTGCATTAAGGTATGTTTTTATCTATACTTTTTTATATGTCTGTACTTTAAAACATCCACACAAGTGATATCAAGTGTTACATGAAGACTCCAGGTGTTTACACAGCTCTCTGTCAAAAACGAGTCGGGCGGTCGGCGGGGGGCGTCTGCTGGTTGGTGGGGATGTGTGTGGGTGCTCGGGGGTGCGGGCTCCCTGTGCCGGGGGGGGCCCTGTCGGCTGGGCGTGGCCTGGGCCGGTTCTGGGGCGTCGGCTCCTCCCCACCCAGGAATGAATGGGTATCCTCCAGGGTTTGGTGGGTGTAAGTCCCAGACCTGGGGGACATAGAGTGTGTATCGGGTTTAAGAACGGAACGCATCGTTTTGGTATGTCTTGTATGAGTGGAGCGTGGATGAGGGTGGGACTGTGTAATTGTGTCTGTGTATGAATGGTATGTGTTGGGCTGGGGCTGGGACTGCCTCCTCC
>NC_051446.1:14522864-14575060 GCF_001649575.2 Kryptolebias marmoratus | reverse complement strand
AAAAAAAAAAAAAAAAAAAAAAAACGTGTCATTTTGAATGGAGATAAAACAGCTTTGCACAGAATTTCAAACACAGCAGAGCTTCAACAGCATCATGTAGAAGCACTTAACTCAAGAATCAAACTATATTCCCTCTGCTGCACTGAGAAGAAAAAAAAAACTACAAATGGCAGGTATTGTTAGGGCCCAAGTTCTTGGGCCCCTTGTCAGGGGGCAGTTGTACCACACAAAAGCATGCATAATAACAACCAGCTGAGGAAGCTTTAAAAGCTCGCTGGAATGTGAGAAACCCCTGACATTTTTGCGTTTTTAAAATATAGATGTTCAGAAGAAAAGGTCATTGACAAAACAAAACCAAAAAAAACACAGTGACTCCAACAAACTGCTGAACAGAATCAAGCACAGAAGGCACTTTTCTGAGCTGCATTTGAGGACATAACACAAAAACAATTTGTTTCCTTCTGTAGTCACCGTCCATCCTCATTTATCTTTCAGCGAATCTCCCCACTGATTCAGTCCGTTAAGGCCAGCACTCAGTGGGACTCAATTACACAGCATCTTTTGAAAACTCCCAGAAGACCTGTTGGTTTGTGGTGTGAACAGCGGTGTCACGTTACGCACCTAAAGAGGAGCTGCAGCACACTGCCAGTCATTAGAGGGTGCTGAGCTACAATACGGCTATTAGCAGTCGTACAGCAGCTACTGTGGCTATGACTTTTCAGCAGCTGTAAGAAAGACTCGCTGCAGAGTTTGATTGAATAATGCGCTTTGAGGTAAAGTAATGTTGACTTTTAGCAGTTACTCCTGAAATTTATGAGCCTGACTTAGTATTTAACTAATTTATAGCAGATTTGCAACATGTGTAATATGTGCATTGCTTCTGAAAGTCTTATGGTCAAGATTTAACATCTCAATCCCCAGTTGTTTGTATAATCCCACGTTGATTTCCAGATCATTATTTCAATAGTCCTCTGTGTGGAGGGTGAGCTTACCTTTTTTTTTTTTTTTTACTTATTCTTGTTTTTAAACTGCCAACATCTGTTTTTAATTAAGGGGTCCTACGACACTCCCATCTCATGTGCCCCACCCCCAGAAAAGATGGAGAGTTGCACATGTGTGCTCTCACTTTTTCACCTGAGAGATGAAGGCTACCGGCTGACGAACACCTTGATGAATAAATGGTGAGACGGGAACGGCATTATGGGGGGCGATTCTGTAAGTCGGAGTAGATTTTAATTATTTTGACTTGACTGACAAGTTAAAAGTCAATCCAAGCAGACCCAAGGCCAAAGTGAATCGCTGTTGTCTTAAACTCCAATCTCAAAGATTTCTTAGCGGTTCATCCAAACATCCTTTACTCTGATTCCTGTGGAGACGTTACAACATTTCAGCAATTTGCTGCTATTTGTGCTTGCAAAAAAAAAATAAAAAATTTTTGTGTAATTAAAAAAACATGTCATGTAAAATTTGATGGCAGTATAAAGATTTATAAAATAGTGTTTGCATGAACTGCTAATTTTGGAGATTGGAGTCATTTTAAAATAGCAGCAATCCACATTGACCCAAGATATTAATTGTTCTTAACTTTTCTCCAGAAACCCATTTCAAAAGATCTAGTCTGTTGCTTTAAACCCATCCATCCATCCATCCATCCATCCATCCATCCATCCATCCATCCATCCATCCATCCATCCATCCATCCATCCATCCATCCATCCATCCATCCATCCATCCATCCATCCATCCATCCATCCATCCATCCATCCATCCATCCATCCATCCATTTCATCACCCAGAAGCCTTTTAAATGATTTTTTTTTCTAATTCGTGGAGTTCTTAAGCATTAATGTTTAATTAATATTCTTTAACTTGCATGAAAACACCTTTATGAACCTGCCTCAGTCAGCAGGTTACGCCAGGTTTTGTAGCATCACTCTCAACATAAAAATCTGCTCATCAGTGTTTCAAAGTTCTTAGTTATTTTATTTAATATCACTAGCAGTTGCCTTATTATCTGTGATCCTCCAGCTTTGGTTTGGCATGATGCTGACTTCACCTTTGTCTATTTCTCTAGACTTCTTTTTACACATTAGCGTTTCTCCCACGATGGAGCACATATTCAGGTTTCCAGACGGAGTGAACAACCTTCCACCTTACAGCCTCAAATATATCTGTTGCCAAGCCGACAGAGAGACTGCATTCCTGCAAACTCTGCCTGCAGACAGGCCCTGGCTGTTGAATTGTTACTATAATATTGCAGTGTTAAGAGGATATTAGATACTGTTGGATATGTAGACAGCACAAACACTGAGTTTGTTTTTTTTTTTCAAGAAAGCAGTAAGATGTTTTGCAGTAAACACACTATGCTTAGGGTTAAAATATGGGTAAAAGTCCACAGTTAAAATGATTCATTTTTATTTAATATCAATTTGATTTTAATGCAGGTTTTTGGGACATTTGCAAGGACTGTTTAAGCTGAGAATTCCTCAAACTTCTTTTTTTAAGCCTGGTCAATTTTAAAACATGCTCAAAAAGCTGATACATACCCCTTTTGTTTGTTACTACAATAGTTTGTAAGAATGCATGTATCTGTTTGTAGTTTTGTGCTGTGCTTTTGGCAACTATGAACCAACAATTTGATTTTAGACAGGTTGTTTCATTTAGCTACAGTTTGACTTGTATAATTAAAAATGTCAAGATACCACCATGGATTCTACATTTCGATCTGTGGTCAGTTGTTGAAAACATACATAATACACCCCCCTCAACAAAAAAACTAAAATTGAAATTACTACACAGTTGTAGACCAAAACTTGAAATTTTTTTCTATTCTAATTAGGTCTTATATACTGAAGCTCAGAATGTCATTTTAATGATTGTACAAATAACCAGCATGAACTCAAAGTGATTTTTAACAACCCAGCACAACTTTGACACATTTCTGGAGGATTACTACTTGTTACTATGTGAATTAGGAGTTTGTGCAACAACATGTCTCATTCATCCTGTTATCTGCATCAGTCTTGCTGAGTCATAGCGCCTCACTTTGTGTTTATAACTTTGGCACTTGCCTTTCAGTGTTCAATGCTCCACACTTCAGTGGAACTGGTCAAACATTTTGGAAATGTTTTATTTACTTTTCCTGACAAGAATTCGGTGAGAAAACTGATAAACATCTTGTGTTTCTGCACTGAATCTGAGGCACCAAGCAGAGCGTGGTCAGAGGATAACAGTCGTCCAACTACTCAAATATACAGCGCCTCATGATTTTATTACACTTGCATCTGATTTTGGCAAAAGTATTTGGATCTGATGTTGAGTCACAACTGAGTTTGAGAAAACAGAATGTATCCCAGAAATCTAGGAACCGCCCCAGAGTTTTTGCCTGAATGCAACAGTGTAAGGACATTGCACACGTTTTCATTACTCTTTGTTCTGATAGATTTCCCCATTCATCAACAGGATTGTTTATATTTATAAGCCCGTCAAGAGTTTTGTTGTATTCAGATGTAAAAGTATCAGATGAGATAAAGCATAATAATGCACATGATGCAGTTTACATCCATTGAGCTAAAGCTGGTTTCTGAGTCTTACATGTGCAGACACTGAACCGCCACATGGCAGCTGCATGTATGAATTCACATGATCAACTTTTTTGTTTTGGCACTGATACACAGTCTGCTTAATCATTGCACAGAACCTTGTTAATGGCAATACAAACAAAGTTCTGTGTAATCCTGTTTTGTTTTCATCATTTATATTGCCTTGGAGTAATGAGATTAGAAGAAGTTGATTCGTTTTGGGAATTCAAGCAAGATTGTTAGGATAATTACCTCCAAACCTTTTCCTTGAACCCAAATTCCTGGACAGATTTTTGAGAAAGTCACACTGACATATGGCTGAGAATCACCACCTACATCCACCTCTGCAATGAGCAATTTTCACTTTTAACAGAAACACTAACAAGGATAAACAAATTTTCTGTCCTCCAGGAATTTGTCTCCACATGCTGCTGCAGCCGACATGATGTCACATTGTTATCTGTATACTGTAAACCCACCATTGACAGGAGGCTGCCTTGTATTTAGGTTCATATTATTGGTAATTTGATTTACAGCTACTAAGTGACCCGAATTTGACGAGTACAGTGTGTGCCTTTATGATTTCACTAACAGCTCATTGGGTTCTGTTCAGAAGTGAGTTTCTCATTGTGGAGAAAGAGTTTGATTATGACCCGACTGATGAGCTAACGGGTAGTCCAAGCAAACAAGACTAAAGTAGGTTGCTGCCATCTTAAAACAGCTCCAGTCTGAAAAATGTCATAGTGGTTCATGCAAACAGTATTTCACATACCTTTACACTACCATCAGATTTCTATTGCGCAAATATTTTGGTACAATTATTTTGATATTTCTGCTAAAAAGTCTGCAAAAATGCTACAGCTAGCCTGCTGCTTCTATTTGTGTTTGGAAATAATCAGTAGAGTTCTAATAACTGTGACAGGAGAAACTGATAGTGGTATAAGGCCGTGATTTCCAAACTTTTTTCCGACCCATAAAATGATCTCTTTTGCCGGTTTAAATACAAACTTTGTTAATAACCACATTAAACATGCTCCTAATGACTACAAAAATAGTCTTAGATTTCCCAATTTTTAAGCGAGCCCTGAACTGTTTTCTTTCAGTTTTTCTTCCTGTTAAAATCTTAAACCCAGATAAATCAGAAAATACTGGCTTTACTTATAATT
Organism: Kryptolebias marmoratus; assembly: GCF_001649575.2. NCBI lineage: Eukaryota > Metazoa > Chordata > Actinopteri > Cyprinodontiformes > Rivulidae > Kryptolebias > Kryptolebias marmoratus. The sequence continues at coordinate 14,570,313 of NC_051446.1, read as the reverse complement.
ATCTTCTCATATTCTGAACAACAGAAGTTCACATGAATACAAAAAACACAGTTTGTTACCACAATGATACGCACACACACGCTGTAGAAAGACACACACTCTTATGCCTCCTGTGGGTCTGCATCCATCTGAATATCAAGGTGGAAGGTGAGCTGTTCCCATTGGGAGGCCTGCCGGTTTTCTTTTCATTACTCTGGCTGGGGGCTGAGCCCCCACAATCACAATAAGCTTTATTTTTATCGACATGTGCAGACAAAAGTGGCATTCCAGGGAATTAGGCTCAGTTTCACTTGGCCTCCAGTGTTTTTTGTGAATACTATGCTCCTAAAACTGCTCCACTCCAGCTTTCAGTTTTATGCAGAGTGGAGCTTGCTATTGCTATTTTGCAGGATTTTGGAAGGTTTTGCTATCTCAGTTATTGTACATTCACTCTGTACGCATAACTGTGACATCTAAGGTAGCCTAAAGGTACATGTCAGGGATTTTTTGTTATCAGATTATAAGGAAAATGTGTTTTTAAATATACTGTATATCAGGTAATGTCTGATAGCAAAGTGAATTCATCTGGTAGCAGGAACAGAGAGTACTGTAACAAATGTTGTTCCCATGATAGCTCTCTTACTCTGGGAAGCATCAGAGCCACCTTTTTGTCATGTGTTATGTGTTTGAGCACTGGTCATCTGAGAAATATTCATACTCTACGCAAACCAGCATCTGTAAAGCAAAGATGGTCCCCTATCCATCACACTGCTGGTGTTGCTCTGAAAATGCCAATCATTGAAGCAGGAATACATTCCACAGCCGCACTGTCACACAAACTTACTCACTGGCTCATGTTGGATGGTTTCACAATCAAGTAACAGGGCAGAAAACAGATACCAGTCCTGCCAAAAATGTCTCTAATTGTCACCTTAAACTGAAAACCACACACTGTATGGTGGAATACAATGGGTTACTCAAGGATATTTAAGGTAAAGTTTCAACTGTAAAAGCTTACAAATAAACTAAAATACTAATTATATCCACTAGTGCTGCTGTAGCACAACGTTGGTAGAGGAGAAGGCCATTTAAGACCTCTCTAGTTAAAAAATTCACGTTTTTGCTTCAAGGTGCTTCAGGTGTACTTGTGATTGAGTAATTCTGTCTGCCACCCAACCTTTAAGAGACATTTGTCTTCCTTCTGAAAAGGTATTTATACTTTCGTTTTGTCAATGCAATGATTACAATAAGTCCCGGCTTCAGGATCCTCTGAGTATGTCTGTGCATCTGGATCCTCCTGTTTGCTCTAACCATTGGTTCATAGGTAACCATTATCACCACCTATGATAGTAATGTTATAAGCTGACAACAAAAGATGCAAATGTTTTTATGAAAAGACATTTGCAAGGTTTTAGTGTTTCTAAGAGAGCTGCTAATTCCGTATAAACCTTTCCTTTATGCATGTATATGGGTTAAATGTAGATTCATAAATGTCACAAACTAAAAAAAACAAAACAACTCCAATAAATCTGGAGCAACCTTCCCCAAATATCTTCTGCCTGTCTGGTAAACATTAATGTGCACTGTAAAATAAGTCCAACCTTTAAACTAAAACACTGACATTAAAATTGCAGCAAGTGTAGAATATAAACACTTTGCAACAGTTTTTTTTTTGTATACTACTTGACTTTAATGCAGACAGCACAGGAGGTGGACATGCATAAAAAAGTCCTTTTAAATGCAGAAATATGTGCACTGAAACAAAAACGTCTGACTGTTTTTCTTTTCACTGTTTCATTAATTTGATTATTTTCTGCTTGACAAATTCTGTGTTTTAATATTATGTAGTATCGCTTCTTTTTTTTAACAAATAGTGTTGTGTTAAATGAGGGGAGAGCCGTAATCCCAACCATTAGCATGACTGTAATGAGAGACTTTAAGAGACTCACTACCATTAGTGGAAGAGGTTAAACCACCAGCTCACGAAACTTTATGTACAGCTTCTGGGATAAACCACAAGCTCCATGTCATAGTTTTGGTGTATTGTTTGGTGGTTTTTCTGGTTCTTGTTCTGCTTTGTTTGTCTTTGGGATTTGTGTTCATGTCTTGTCATTTTCACCTCCCCAGTAACCTGCCACGCCTCCTTCTCTCATTCCTTGCTGTTCAGTTACTTTCCAGTTTCTCATGCCACACCCACATTACCATGACTACTTAATCACTGCCATCATTTTCACCTGTTTGTTATCACTCACCTGTGTCCATTTTCCTCCTGATCCTCAGCCTTCATATACCGGTCTTTGCTCTTCATTTCCTACTGGGTCATTCCGTTTTGTCATGCTTGCTGTTGCTTTATTCACGTCTGGTTGTGCCTTGCCTCGTTTCTTGTTTTTGGAGTTTGAATTTTTGTTATTGTTAGTTTTGCTGCCTTGTCAGCCTTTTGTTTTGTTAGAGTTTTATTTTAATAAATTAGTTTTGTGGATTAAGATGAGTCTGCGTTTTGGGTTCGCCTCTGTCTCCATGCCCTATGACACTCCAAGTTCAGATTTAATTGACTGAACCGCAAATGCTGCAAAATACATTAAAAGTTAGATTTTTTTTCCAACCTTGTATACCTCACTTGTCTTGATGTTCTTTAGTTTAGTTTGTGAAGATAATTTTTAATCAGTACCATTTGTTGAAAACACTTTAAATTCATTTTGATAGGCTAAGCTTCTAAGAAAAACAAAAAATCAGCTATAACTCAGTCAAATATTGAGCTCAAAAAGGGTGTGGTTAACCTTGAAAGTCATCCCTAACACATACTCAGGTCACTAACAACAGATCGAGCAAGTCCGTCCATTTTTCTCTGTTTTTACTGTCAGTCCATACATTGTTGAATTTTTCAGAAACAGCCTAAATTTATCCAGAGAACAAGATTCAGATATAGTCACAATGGAACAATGGAAGGAAGTGAACCAAATTGTTCAAAAAAGATTTAGAAGATTCCATAAAAAAATTAAATTTCCAAAATGATAATGATTGAATCACTTGTTTAGTTCACAAACATTAAGCTGAGGCACTCCCCTGAATCCAGCTAAGGGAACCAGAAAAGGGAAAGAAACATAAAAATAAAGAAATTCTGTTTATACTGCACCAGAACACAGCTGCCTCCTGCAGCTGGTAAAAAAGTCAGTGTCACTGACAAAGCTGCCAGCTGCTGGACTTATAGCTGCACTTAACAGATACTTAAGTCTTTAAGCTCACAAATTTGCATAAACTGACAAATTTAACAACACTCCAGCTTACTACAGGTGCTACCACCGTCTCAGTAACCCAGTGCACACAAAACTCCTACTATATTATTGCTCCTGGACTTTGCTTTAAAAGCTTGTAGCGACAGCGTTGCACGCAATGTGCCGACTGAATGCTAACCATGTTACAGAGGGGAGTAGGAGGGAAAAACAGAGCAAGCATGAAAAGGATTTACACACAGGCTACAGGGGCATGCGAAAAGGAAAAGTCCATTAAAAGACTTGTCTCGTTGCCAAGTCTTCCACAACTCAAAGAGCAGCGAAATTCCACTACTCGCCTACTGCCAACAGTGAAAAATGAAATGCGTGGATCAAAAATAAAATATTGGTTCATGTGGGTAATTATGGAAATTCTACAATAAAAGTAGTTAAAACTTTTTATTTCAATGTGCAGCTTACTTTACCAAAATTGAAAGCACAACACAAAGCCAATGAGGAAAACTACGAGTTTAGAAAGTATGTGAAGCATTTGTGAAGCAGAGATGATTAGGGTACTGCATTGTAATAAATAAACTAAGCTCCAGGACTGTATGTTTGATCTTCAATAGTAAATGTTTCCAGGCCACAAATGACTTAAAGAAAAAAAAAACTGTTGTTCTGAGCATGCATGTTTTGTTTTTTGTTTTTTTATTGTCTATCTTGTTTGTTTGCCCTGTGATGGACTGGAGATGAACCCTGCCTTTTTCACAATAATGGATGGATGGATGGATGGATGGATGGATGGATGGATGGATGGATGGATGGATGGATGGATGGATGGATGGATGGATGGATGGATGGATGGATGGATGGATGGATGGATGGATGGATGGATGGATGGATGGATGGATGGATGGATGGATGGATGGATTGATGGATGGGTTTAAAGCAACAGATAAGATCTTTTGAAATGGGTTTCTAGAGAAAAGTTAAGAACAATTATTATATCTTAGGTCAAAGCGGATTGCTGCAACCATTCAATATGACTACCTGAAAGAATATTTAATATTCACTCTTTCTCTCACCAATTATTAATATTTTTTATTTAATGTATTTAATTTTTAAGGTGAATGTCACTTAGCAAATGAGTGCAATGGTTTTATTTTTGTATTAAAACCAAAGATTGGCTGACTGAGAAGTATATGCACGTAGGGATGTGGCTGCTGAAAGGTTCTCATTAAAAAGACTTCACTGTTTTGATGACTTACAGACAGAATTGCAACACAGCGTTCATAACTATGTTGTCATTAGTGTAGTAGCATGACTGAAAATAAGGATTGTTAACTTTGAACTTGATATCTTTATTTATGTTTGGCGCAGGCCCCACTGTTAGGCATGTTCTTCCGATATGCCAGAACACTGAAACATTAGTTAGATTATAGAGTTTTCTGTAGTTTTTGATTCCCCTGTAGTTCCTCCTGAAAGGTTGAAAGGAAAAGTTAAAAAACGGAACTCACTTGGTTGCAGTCTAGCTCTTGATGTCTCCATGCAGGAAAATTTCTCATTTCAAAAACAAAGTATACACATGCCATAAGACCTCTTAAGTCAAGGTATTGTTGTCTGTTTGTGGTAGACTTATATGTCTTTTTAGTGTTTAATTTTAATTATTAACCCAATATTTGAACATACATGTTTTCTGGATTCAAAATAATTTTACTTTTGCTTTGTTTTTGTTTTAGAGCATCTGTGCATTTTCCTAAATAGTCCTAATTATTCAATGTTTTTTACCAAATTAGTGTTTTATATTTTATTTGTGTCTAAGCTCTATCTGATCAATGACTCATCAGAGTTAAATGGGAGTTTTGTGGGCATTTCATACTATAGAAGCCACTAAAAGGATTTGTACACAGTATCTCTGGTTCTGTGGCTCAACATGGCAAGGTTCCTCCACAAAAAATATCAGATATAAACAGCTGTTCAGGCAGTTGCTCTCTTATAACATAGGGTTTCATTCATTGCTTGTGTTTTTTCTTGGCAGCATATCTAGTCATCGCAGGTGCTCCACCTTGTCCAATCCCCCTTTCAGGCTCTCCTTCTATTTTACCAATTTCATAACTTCACCTCTTTGCTCTTACTGTTCCCTTTTTAATTGCAGATATAAAAATGCCCAAATGGTATCCTTTGATGGTGGAAGTACATTCCTTACATCCCTCAGATGTCTGTGCTGCTTTGCTGTAACCCAACTCTGGTTGAAAGCATTTTCCTGGGAAAATAAAAGAAGCGTCAGGACACAGAGACACCTGCGTATCTGTTGCAACAGTGACTATAGAACGTTACTCAACACCAGCCCAAACACGCGAATGGCCACATAAATCCAGTGAATCATAGTTCCAGTGTACACCACACTTCCACATCTCATCCCGCAGTCCCCCTCCCCATCTTCCTAACTGCCTCCCCAGGTCTCTCAGAGACATCTCAGATGGTGAAAAAGAGGACAGCTGCCTCTATAAACCTTGTCATCAATTTGTCCCAGTCATTAAAATGGGCTGTAATTGGCCTAATTGTGGTCAATCATGCTTGCCAATGGTGCAGAAAAGTGCAGGGTATCCCTTTACAAGAAGACTGGATGATGAAGCTGGAGCGGGCTGCTCTGCCTCGGAACAATGATTGCTAAGTATGATCTTCTGATCTCCACCACAAATAACCAGTTTGATCAAAGAGAAGACAAATGATTCCGTATTGCCTCACAGATTGAGACGATATGAGGCTGTCTTTCTTAACATCAGTAACAACTAACGCAACGCGCGTTAAGCAACTTCTTTTAACTCCAGATGTGCAGACCTGTGTTTAAATGTCGTACCTTATTTGATCAGATTGCCATCTAAACGAGGTCTGCTGAGACAAAACACGATTCTGAGAAAGTGAGTGAGTGCCATGTTTAACCAGGAGATGACTGACTCCAAGGATATCTCACTCCTCAGCCATCACTTTTCTTACACAAACAAGGACACGTCGAACGGGAGGAGAACGTGACAGGCGGCCATGAGTGACAGCTCCGCACGCTGGAGGCTGTCGGTGAAAAATAAGGAACGGGTGAGGGGGGAAAGGTGTGGCGGCGTCAGGTCTGAGTTTTCAGGGAGGTGTGCCGGGACGGCTCAGATCGACTGGGACACACGGCTGCGAGGGGAGGAATTTGTATTAAATTCATCTCCCCTCCAAATTGTTTCCAGCTTGCGGCCATCAAAACACTGTCAGATCACGGACTCTTCTCTCCTCTATTCTCTTTTGCTTACATAAACAGTCAGAGAAAAAAATGGGGGGAAGGCGGGGGATGAGGGGTCTGGCTGGGTGTGTGAGCTGGTGTATGGCTGTTGGTATTGTTATGTGTATGCTTGCAGACTTTCATCCAGCCATGAGGAAAAGGTCTAACCTCCAGAACGCAACGCTTGGAATAATTTAGGTGTAGCTGAAAAAATGTCTCATGATTTCACGCATGCTTGGCAGTGGTAATCAATCTCTTTGAAGTGGTGGCCTGTCTCATTTGGAAACCAAATAAATAGTTGCTTTCACTGAGCTGTGTGACATCAGGTTAACTGATTGCGGAAAATGCTGAAATGATTTTAACCACATATGTCACTTCAACAAGGATTTTTTTTAAAAAGGCCCCGCTTTCTCATTTTTCTGTGCAAGCCTTTATAACTGTATTTGCTGCACAAAAACCTTTGAAATCCTCGTGGAAGCTGAAGTCTTTCATCATGTTTCTGCATCGCATTTATACCCACTACCTCTAGGATCTCCGATGTTACTCTAGAGGAATCAAGTCTGAGGAAGTTTCCTCAAAAATTCAAGCCCAAGGTCATGGCTCTGGGTCCCAGCTGTGAGCAGTTTGATGGTTGGCTGAGTTCAGACAGCAAAAACAACCTCTCCCCTGCTTGTCAGGCCAAAGGTACAAGGCTCTGTGAGTCAGTGGAAGGTCGGGAAGTGAAAGTGCTCCTATTCGCCGATCTGGGATGTGGAGATGCTGCGCGGGGTTACTAGGGGTGATGCCTGACTGTGGGGCCCAGCTGAAAAGGTGGAGGTCAATTAGAAGCAAATGGCCTGCATCATATTTAGTCCAACGTAGCTCGCCTCTTTCATGTTTTGCTGTATGTCTTAGGGCTTGATCTGACCCCGGCCATATCACTTGTGCTTCATATCATCCAGTCATCTATGTTAGAGGTTGCAAAATTGGCTAAACCCTTTGAGAAAGCATCTTATGCCCCAAAGCATTCACAAAGTTAAGTTTGTAATGCAATCGCTTTGTTGATTCTGCAAGCAGTCGAGCTCCGCCAACTTTGAAAGAGACATCCAAGCAAACAAGGGGGTGATTTTTATTTTTTTACCTTGTATTCCCTGAAGAAACGCATAACAACACACAAACATGCACTCCTCAAAGAATGCCAAACAACCAGCCAATGAAACACACAAACAAAATCCGGGATCTCTAGAGAGAGGAATGATTTTTCTTGACACGACTATCTCAAAGCAGTGGGATCTGAGAGGTAAGCCATACATCTCCCAGTGACAGTTGGGTTAGATATTTCAAAGATTTCCAACCAAACTGGATGACAACTACAGATATCCCTGGTGTGTTCAGGAAACACCGATAGGGAAGGGGATGTGGGAGAACAGCAAAATGGTGAAGCAGTGTGCAAAAGATGTTAGCAAAAGGGTACAAAAAACAATGCTTATTCATAAAAAAACAAACATTTCTGTCAAAGGATGGGAGCAGAGACAACGAATCAAGAGTCACATGTGAATTTCTTGAGGAGGACGAGATACAGAAAGAGTGAAAGCGTCTGTCCACATACAATGGATTGAAACCACATGTGTCTGCCCGAGGTGAGGACGCAGCGATGTTGCACACACATGTGAGGAACGAATGCCGTCATTTGCACCCAACGGGAGAATTTCTTTCTCCTGCCAACTTTTTGCTGCTCGCAAAACTTTTTAGCACACCCTCTCCGGAGCATCTGTCTCTCCAAGGAAATAAAAAACGTAGACTGCATACACAGTGCATGATAGGAACGTTGTTATTCTCCCCTTACTCCGTCTGCTTACAGAAAAACACGTTGGTGAGCGTTGCCATGACAAGAAGCTCTCTGGAGAAACCTATGCAGTCAGAGAAGTCATGGGAAGAGGGCAGCAGGCAAGCCAATGGATAAACTGGTCCTACAAAGTGTAGCTATCTCTCTTTGAATTGTAATCCTTCAAATATTTTCATTCATATCATCTTTGCCTTGCTTTATCAAAACAGGTCTTTTAAAAACTTGGGATGCTTGGAATCTGTCTCACATTTATAGATTTTGACCAATTCCTATCCTGATATTCTTCACATATTTAATCATATATATTCACAAATTGCCTGAGATTTTCATCTTCAGTGAAAATGTATTTCAAACGGCCTGAGTAGGAGGGAGAGTTGAGAGGAAAAGGGGTAGCTGCTGGGAGAAAAGAGGGCGAGACAGCCCTGCTATGGGAAAGTGTTTTGGGGAAACCAAATTAAGGGGAAGAAAGGCCGGACACAAAGGCCTTTGAAAGCAGCAGACAGTTCCCTTGACATGTGCCTTAAAAGAGATGCTGCCGCCGATGCCAAGGAGAGGGGGCTGGAGGGGGAGGAGGAAGAGAATGGAGAGAGACTGAGGGAAGGAAGGGGAGATCAAGGGAAAGGTGGCCTGAGAGTAAAGGCACGGAAAAATGTGTGTTTAACTCCACAGAGAAAGAGGAAAACGATAACTGTCAAAGAAAAATTAAAAGCTTTCAAATAAAGGAATCAATTCAGGTTCATGGTTAAGAATCCCATTCTAAATACCCATGAAAGATTTGTATCTTTGTACATGCAAGTATACCAATGCAGACCTAAAAGAGAATGATTCTGACTCGGTAATCACACACATGAATGTTTGGGTGAGAGAGGAATGAGGAAAAAGAAGCAGCCTGATTATCAGTTGACTGTTCAGAAAAACATTTCTCCAGTTTCTGATCGGTTTGTCAAAGTTTTAGTAATTTACATAACATGGAGATCACTGACATTTGATGGTTCTGTGACCTGATTGTGCTTGGGAAACACTGCTGTTGTCTTACTGGTTTTTATACACTGATCAAGATGACAGAGCGATTTAGAAACAAATTTATCTGTGCTCACTGATACATTCAAGTCTATCTTAAGACATTTCTAGAAATTGCATATATTCAGAATCTCAGTGCTTAACAAAACCAAATTTGACTCTAAATTCATTTACCATAGTCAAACCATTAAAAACACTGTTATGTATTAATGTAACATAGATTACTTTTCAGAGGAAGTAATCCTGATACAGACCTATGAATGAATTACTTTCTTTGCCTGTTTTGTCTGGTTCAGGGTCACAGGGTACACTGTGGATAGATCACTAGTCCATCACAGGGTCAGCACAGAGATGCACACACACACTCACACTTAAAGTCAATTCAGAATCTTTAATTAACCTAACATGCATGGTTCTGAACTGCAGGAAGAAACTGGAGAAAACCCATGTAATGTATACTTACATTTAAAAATACAGTTGTGTTCAGCAGCATAATGAGAAGATCCCTGTTTGGTATAACACTTTAATTCCTTTCATGCCTCTTTAAAAATGTCTCTATGTAATGCAGTTTGGAACACACAATGCTGGCACCATTGTTTCATATGTAAAACCTGTAATTGTTAACAGTTTAACTTTTAATTCCAACACAATAGAATTAAAGCTTGACAACAAGGCTCAGTAAAGTTAATTATGGAACAGAAAGATTTGGAAAACAACAACGAGTCACTTCATGGGGCGTTACTTTTTGCCATCAATAAAACAGCTGTGATTTTTGTCACCCAGGTCCAGCCTCTGTGATGTTGGTGGCCCCTTGTTCTTTTGCCGCCCGTGCCTCTCCTGCCACTTTGTGCTCCTCAGAACTCAAACTCTTACGCTCCCCATCGTCCTCACACACTCATGAACAAACACACATGTGTAAGTCCTTCCATGGGGCTGTGTCTGACTTCGGCAGGAAATCAGTTTTAGAGCCTGCAACTTCCCACATCTGATTATTTTTCCCTCTCACTATACAGCGAGACGATTGCTGCCCCAGCACTAGCCCCAGAATCCTTCACTGCTCTGCACGCTGCTTCCACAGCATCACCTAATGTTGATGCATTTCAGGACCGCTTAAATAAAGAGTTCAGATAAAATGAGGAACAATCAACATCTTACCTGTTGTAGATCGTGTTCTGTTTGGAGAAACAGGGCTTGACTCTCACACGATTCATGAGCTAACAGCTAGTCCAAGCAGGTCCAAGAACAAAGTGGATTGTTGTTGTCTCCTATTTTTTAAAGGCGTCTCCAATCCTGGTCCTCAAGGGCCACTATCCTCCATGTGTTACTTGTTTCTCTGCTCCAACACACCTGATTCAGTGGTTAAATTACATCTTCATGTTCTGCAGAAGCCTGTTAATCATCCATTGATTCAAATCTGGTGTGTTAGAGTAGAGAAACAAGTAAAAGATGCAGGATGGTGGCCCTCGAGGACCAGGATTGGAGACCACTGCTTTGCATCATTGTTAGTTTTGCATTACACAGGTATTCTAATAGAAATATTATAATATTACTGCAGAAAGTGGCCCAGGCTTTAATGGAAATGCTACAGCTATCTGCTGCTGCTGCTATTTGTGTTATTTGAAGTATCTCTTCTCTTAAATAAGAATCAAGTAAATGAGTCGAGATTTATATCCCAGGGAATCCAGGCGTTTCAGTATAAAAAAATCTGCTTTGATCATTAAAATTACATTAATGAAGTTAAATGGCTTCCAATTAAAACCCTATATAAAGAGGTTGAAGCTCAGTTTGGCAAAGTGACAACGACATGAAAAGGTTTGAAATCCTAAAATTGGTATTAAGTGAAAAGTAATAAGATGAAAAAAAGGGTAAAAAAAAAAAGGTAAGTCAGTACGACTTTAAGTGTTTATGGAGCCTCTGCCGACACACACTGTACTGTTGTAATCCACACTGACAGAGTTTTCATCATCTGCAAAGGCGGGGGACGACGGAGACCTGGAACCAGTGGAGTTTTGGGGGACTTTCCTCGGCTCGCTCTCTCCCCCAGTGGCGGTGCACGCAGAGCGGCCGCAGACGGGGGCCACCGAGGCCCCCTTTGTGCCAGTAATCACCAGGTGGTGAGTGACGGAGCTGCGGCCTCCTGCTCTCAGAGAGGGGGCAGAGTCTGGAGGGAGGGGGGCGGGGGGAGGAGGTGAGGAGGAGAAGGTGCAGAACTGGAGTATCCTGGAATGTTCTCAGAAGAGACAAAGGGTGTGAAAGAGAGGAAGACAAAGGGGGGTAAAAAAAAAAAAATTTAAAAAAAGAGTCTGTTTGAAGAGCAGTGGAGTTGTAGCATCTGTAGTTGCCTCACAGGTGCAGCACTGGAGGAATGTGCTGTGCTGTGATGACTCAACTGGACTCCATCCATTAAGGAAATAGCAAAGAAAGAAATTTCTACCAGCCTAATCATCATAATGTCTGGAGTTCACTCATTATATTCCCAGACCTTTTTTTTTTATTATTTGTCGAGTTCCAAATTACAAAGCTGATGTCATCTGAGCTGTAACTAGCTTTCCTGCTGTGATTTCATGTTTTTACTTAGTTACATTCACCAAAACACGGAATGACAAACATCACATTGAAACGCATCCAAGTTGCTGGATCTTGGGAACTGTCAGGTTAACGCAGGAGGTCAGAGGTTATTTTGCCCCCCACCCCCTCCCTACATCACCATCACTGCTCGTTTCCCTCGTCTTCTTTTTTTTACCTCTCTCCCACGCTCCCTCCATCACCAACACACCTGCATTCTCACTAACAGCCACGTCCTTTTTCCCTCCGCCTCTGACATACAGAAGCATGAATGCACACAGATACCTGAGTCAAACACACACACACATTCCAAGTTTCCCAGCTGTCTTTGCACCTGGGCTACCAGCTGTCATCGCCGTGGTAACTGGCATACAGCAAGCAGTGTCGCTATCACCTGGCTCATCAGCTTCAGAAGTGGGCACAAAAGGAGCAAAAAGGTAGAAAGAAAACAACCGGAGAGGCGGAGAGGTGATGGACCACTGAATGATGACTGTAAAAGATAGAGAGAACTGATGGCTGCAAACCTTCAGAGAGTTTGAAATTAAATAATGTCAGAGCAACCTAATACATGACCGTGCAAGAGACCAACTTCTTCTGATTTGACTGATTTCTTTGCATTTCATTCCAGACCACCTGTATAAATCACTGCTCAGTCTCTCACCTCAGCTCCAACTCTGATGTTCTTGAAATAAAGTGAATGTAATATCTTTATTCAAGAACATTACATAAATTGTGACAATGGGCATATCTCTACACACAGAGGGTAAAAAGAGCAGAGGTCTTCGCCCAGGCTATGCAATAGGCTAGCCAAACAAGGATCCGTTTTATACCCGTTAAACTACACTTTTGTATGACACAGTTTGTTCAGGTTGTCGCTATTTTCTCAGTCAATTTTGTCAAAAGCGTAAAGGTAAAATAATAGCTAATGTAGCGTTCTTTCACACCAGCGTGACACTTTTGAGAAAGAGTTGTTTTATAAGCCTCAAAAACAATAAATAAGGGGCCCTGGTTTGCCTTGCCATTAGTTTCTCTATACTTTGTGCTCTATGACTGATGTCAGTGCTTGTAAGGCGATAACTATTTGACAGAACATCAATTCCAAAATGACCAGAATATCCCTTTAAATAAAATTTCACACAAGCAGAATGCCATCCAGAAATAGACGGACTGTAATCTTCAATTTGTTTCACAGTGCTACAAAAAAAACTGGCTTCAAAAGGTCAGGATCAGGGTTGCATTAAAACAAGACTTTTAGAGACCCCCCAACTCACACACACACACACACACACACACCTACACACACACACTGCATGGGCGCCTTTAATTACAGCTGAGGAAGTGGCACATCTGAACCCCCTGCTCAGCTGTTGCTTCTCCTGACTCTGAATGAAAGCAGAAATGCACTTTAATATCTTTATTGTGCCTGTGTGTGAGGGAGTTAAACGCTGGCAGTGTGTGGCATAGGCTCCATGCAGCATATGCTCTGCCTGTGAAGCAGCGAGGACATCAAAAGGTGGGTTTTATACCCCCCTCACGCACACCCGATCGCCACCCCTCGTAATAAATCCCACCCCAAAAGGAGTCATTTATGGGACAATAAGAGCCAATTTATAGCCCCCAGAAAATGAAGGTAATTCAGAGGTGTATGGTGAAAGATGACAAGTGGGGAGTTTTTTTGGGACGGGGGGCTACATGTTTAAGCCAGGAGCTCTGTGTTACTTCATGGCTTTTTAAAGATGAAGCAGAGGTCTGGAGAATTTAAGGAGCACCAAAACAACATGAAAAGAATTAGGAGTTCTGGCTTTCTCCGAGCTTTTCTTCTGGTCAGAAGGTCCTTGTGTTGCTTTTGCTCCGTCTTTTTTTTTTTTTTTTGGCAACTTTTTGCCCACAGGCTGCAGCCCGTCTATCTGCACGGGTGACCTCTCTCTGGTCCCCAAGAGGTTACAGACTGCTTCCAGTTGCATACATAAATGAAGACAATGGGATTAGTGGCTTTATGGGCACACAGAAGCACTTGGGAGCTGAACCGGATCGCATCCGTCTCAGAGTTACTCAGGTGTGTTGAACACAGAAACAAGACATTTAATGTAAATTCACATAAAAAAAGACTTGGTTCATACCCACCTACTATCCATGCGTGTAGTGGTGTTTTCTGGATTTGATGGTAGATGTACTTCAGGTAAAATACGAAGTCTTTTTAATCTAACAAGCCAACTTCCTCAGCTAACTGCAAAAGTGTGTTTCTCCTGAAGCTTGCCCAGCTATGAGTCAGCTCTCATACTATGCCTCTAACTCCCCACGCCCCTTATGTTATTTGCCTCTTTTATATATTTAGTTTAATAGTATGTAATAGTTACCAAGTATCATTAAGGCCAACCTCTGTGGATTCGAACAGTTTTGTAGGCAGGCCAAGTGTTTGTTGTCGGCGTTTTATTGGCACCCAGGGAGGAGGGTTGTTGTTGTTCAGTGTAATCTTGGCATGCCAATAACAGGTTTCAATAAAAAGGAGTTGCTCTCTTTTTGTGGTTAAGCCTCTCTTCTCCTCCCTCATTTTGCATGTGGAAGAAATGGAGAGCTTCCTGCAGAGGAGACTCTGCGGCGTACCCACTTGTCATCTTTCTAGTCTGTTCGACTGCTCTGTGTTGCATAAACGGCAGCGCTCTCTTTTCTTTTGGTGCATTATGTTTGTCTTCATCTCTTACTTATGTCCTAAGCAGGTTGCTGCATCTAACGCGGGGATGTTGCACAATGCCGTCACATGCTTGACCACACTGCCTCCTTTTGGACAGAGTAAGACATTGCAAATCAATCAAGATGCAAAGGGAGCAAATTTTTACATGCTTAATGTGAAAAATTTTGACTTATTTCAGCCACATTTTCATTTTATAGTAGCATACATTCAAAGTGAAAGTGCTGTGATATGTAGTATGTAGTTTAATTCTGTTGTTGTTGAAGTTAGTCCCTTTCTTTGCAAACTGGCAAAATAAACTACTTTTAGTCAAAGTAATTTTATTTGTCACAAATCCCCATATTATCAACACCAAAGATTAAGTTCATGTGCCTTTTGTTAGTTCACCAGGTATAAAATGAGAAAAGATTTTGGATTTAGATCTTTATCCTCAACATTCACAGCTGACTTCTGGTGGATCACGTTTCTATCGAGCGTCTTTAAGATGTTTCTACACAAGTATTTCTCAGAGGAAACACAGAACTGACAAACTGTCAGTAACTGAACTCTGAGCCTCCGAACCAAACCTGAGTTGGAATATTTCTGCCAATGAAAGTCTGCGAAACTTCTGAAAATGTGCCACACATGGGAAATCATTCAAGGGTTACAATAATGCTGCCGCAGATGCTTAAAGGGATGATTCAGATCTTTTAAAGCGGGCTCCTGTGGAAATGCATTGAACAGATAATATCGTTCCTGAAGTAGATTTGGACAACCTTAATTTGAAAAAATAAAGTTTAATTCCAACATAGCTTAATCAGATAACAAAATCTTTTATTGTACAGAGTGTGACATGGAATAAAAATAACATGAAAGAGGAGTATAAAGCCAAAGCAAATTGAACAGTAGACTGAGTAAAAGAGGAGAAATTCTTTTAGTCTAAAATGATGCTTCACACAGTCTGAACCACATGAAGTCCAGTGGGAAGAAAGTGATTTATAGTATACTAATGCAAACATAATATAGCAATAAAAATGTGGGAATTTACAACATTTTTCACAAACTCTCTGAGACAGAAACATGTGATTTATGTCTATTAATATCTTTCTGATTATACAGCCTAAATTTGTGTTGACCTCCGATATGCTGCGTTTAATCCAGACTAAATATGAACTTTGTTCGAGATTTGTGTTTTGTTACCCCTAGTTTAAAACAATAATGACTGTGAAACAGAAAAGCCTTTAGGTGAAGGTAATCACTATCCTGGATCAACATTTCTAGGATGCATTATTTCGTTGTTTAAAAAAAAAAAGCACAAATTTAACAGAGTCTGAAAGTCTCAGATTTCGCTCAACTTTGTTTTTCTTGGCACTGAAGTCTGAAAAGGCACCATGTACCATTGGAGAAAAAGTACTGATGTGACCGAGAGTTCCTGCCTCTTGTGTAAAATTTAAAAAAAAAGCGCTCAGACAAACATTATTGAATCTCTGCTGGAGCGTGAAGATCACGTGATGTCTGGCTGACCCTGCAGAGGTTTGTGTTTCCGCTCGTGGATTCTCTGTTCTCTTGGTAGTGGTGGGGATGGAGGTTGAGTGTGTGTGTGTGTGTGTGTGTATGTACAACCATTCTNGGGGGGGTTCCTGGTTTTTCACTTCAGGGGTGCAAAAACCAGGAACCCCCCATCTCAACAACTGCTGGATATCTTATGGAAGGACTCTCTAACATATACTCAAACCACTTCTATTTCTAATTATTTTTTTAGACATCAGTAATGGCTTGTGTCCAAGTCACAATCTACTTCTTACTCGTAATAAACATTCAGTGTTTTTCTTTCAGTTGCTCACTTCTTCAGGGGTCACCGCAGCGAGCAAACTTCACACAAAATATTTGGCAATTTGTTTTAGTCCCGGTGCCTTTCCTGACGCAACCTGGGCTCCAACCTGCAGTCTCAGGACTGACCACCGAGCTACTGCAACCAGGTAAAAATGCTAATAATATTATTATCTTAACAATAACAGCAATCTAAAACAGGAATCTTATGAGTAAAAATTTAATTTGAAGATCTCCACAGCTGAGACGGTATGAGGAATTTAAATTTAGGATTTCTAAAAATCTGTAAAAAGCATAAGTAGCCATTAAAAAAATATATTAGCTGGACTTATATATAAATATTTGTAATTTCATTTTACCTAGTCAAAACATTTGGGGTTAGAGTCCAGATTTCTACAGTGTTACTTCCTATAATTTTAATTTTACTTGTTTTAAATTATATCCAATCATGTTTTTAATAAACATCCACAATATCTTTGTAGATATTTGTAATTACATTGTTGTGGGTAATTATTACAACTAATTTATGTTTAAAAGAGCTTTTAACTAGCCATAATATAAACACTGGATATCCCAATAGCATTTTACTTGTTAAAATGTTGTAGAAATTGCAGCATATGGAATTGATTTTCTGTTTGATCAGCTAAAATGATAGTTTTGAGTAGGATCAGTGGGACTGCAAATATCTGAGGGAAAGTTTGGCAAAACATCTTGAGTGCACCTTCAAAATCCTGTTCATTTTCACTGATGAATTATAAATCAAGGATTTTTATTTTTATTTGCACTGAAATGAAAACGTTAAAATTTTAATTTTGGATTTTTTTTGTGATAAGAGCAAAGTCCTCAACAGTGTCTTTTGAACTATGGAAAATAACAAACCTTACACTGACTAAACAGCTCCCTAAACGTTAAATAAAAATAGATGAGAATTCAAATCATATACATTTATATATAAATGAATGCAGAAGCCATAGTTAGCAGGACAAAGTTCACTTTACCTGTCAGTGGTTTTATTGTTAAGGCTGATTCTACAACAATGGGTCCAGTTTCTGACTGAAAACGTTCACACACAGGCTCTAATCTCCCAAGAGTTACTCTCCACAGTCATGACCACATGCAGGACCAAACAGCTTTAAACATGGTCTGTGGTGAGTTTAATTAGAATCAACTCGCTTGACATTGGCTTTGAGGTAGAATTTGGGGCATGAACCAATTTGCAGCGGTATCCACAAACCCAAAGTGACCAGAATTACCTTCAACGAAACAAATAACTGTCGTCTCAAAGCATATCAAGCTGCTTATCACCATCAGACGGGTTTCTGACAAACATTTGTACCTTGTCGGTTCTGTTATTCTAAACAGGTCAGTAGGCAGCCATGTGAAACAATAAAACCTTTGTCCACATTTGCTCCACATATTCTTGGAACTGTTTTTCAACCCTTGGTTTGAACCGTCTTCTATAAGGCCCTGGGGAAGTACATGACAGCTTTTATTTGGCACAATATGTGTAACTGATATAAAATCATCATGACTCATCCAGAAGTGACACACCATTTTCCAAAATTGTATTTTGAATGTGTCCCTCAATGCTCAAAATCAAGTTGGTTTTTTTTTACTATTTTACCTTCTAGAAAATACAAGTTAAACTCTGTGATCAGTTCAGCTGTTCAAGCAAAACTCAGGTTTGACACAGACAAACAAATTCACCTGAAGGTTATCACAAATGTTTGCACGGACCATTTCACAGCCATTTACAAGTCATTCCCGTTGTTGTCGCAGCCCTGAGCGGTCCGGTCGCTGAGTGACGACATGTTCTGGTAACATGAAGTGCAATGAGGCAAAAAAAACATCTCTTTTTTTTCTGCCAGTCAAAACTTATCAGTGAGCTGTTTCCAGAAGAAACATCTCGTCCAATTCAAAGAAAGCAGCTTGTTGCCATTCTTGGAGCTTTCTTCACGAGCAGCTGTGCTGTGTAAGTGTAGTACCTCATCACTGACACTGACCGTCGGCTGTGGCCTGGCCTTTAGGTGTTACTGATTTTAATTTTTTTTAGTTTTTTTTTAGTTTTCTACATTTCACCTGGGGTTCCAAATTCCCCTAAATAGACAATCGGATCATTTTTGAAGTGATGTTCTGTCAAATAGTAATCAGTCAAAAAAGGCACACTAGTGTGAAAGAAAGGTACATTAGCTAATACTGAACCTCTACACGTTTGCATGGCACCGTTAAATTTGTTGCTGTTCTCTCCACCGAATAGCATCCATGTTACTGATTGTATTTGTTTGTGTATATCATGTTGTTGAAGCTGAGGCTGAGAACGTATCAGTCCACCTGATCAGAACCTCTAGTTGGTCAAAGTTTACTCAACTCGCAGCAGACTGATATGCATACAGTTGCGCAGTAACATGGACGTTGTTCATGTGAGAAAACAGCTACAAACTATACAAACTGTCATGCAAAAGTGTAGCAGTTTAATATTAGCGAATGTAGCATTCTTTCACACAGGTATGACATTTTGTTTTATAAGCCTGAAAGATGATACATAACAAGCTCTCGTTTGTTCCAGCCCGGAAAAAGATTTCTGCCCTCTTCTTCATACTTTGTGCTCTGTGACTGAAGTCACCGCTCCTACTATTGATAACTGTTCAACAGTTCAAAGTGAGCAGACTATCCTTTAAAGAAGGCTGCAGGTCATGTCCCAACGCTTGCGCAAACACAGGAACTTTGGGCGAAACAAGTCGTTTGTAACGATCAAAATCATTTTCAATTTCCAGTTCAATAACTTAAGTAAACAGGATTAGTACTGTTCTGTTTGACTGTTTCCAGGACTGAATGGGAATTGGAAAGACAAACAGTCCGGTTCTGCCTTGACTTGCAGGGGGCATGGATTCAACCAGAGTTTGGGGATTTTTTAAAAAGTCATAGATGGTTGGAAACTGATGGTTTATATGACAATATAATCATGTTCGCGAGGCTATGACCTCCCAAAGGTATCCAGAGGTTATCCATGATTCACTCAGATAATGAGCCTCATCACTTAGGCTGTCACCCTCACTCCTTTGAGGCCAAGCCTAATCTCTGCAGCCAGAAAACCTCTGAGAAACTACAAGACTAGCAATCTTTTGAAACGCTGACCGATGTGAATGAGTAATTGCCTAATTATTTAGTATAATAGCGAAGCATACAGTTAGTGTGTGCACTACAAGAAGGGAAAACACCGCAAAGCGTACCATTTTCATATAAACATTTTTTTTTTCCCATAAAGTGCATCTTTGTCAGACACTGTACAAAAGCTGCAGTAATACAGGAAGTTTTATTTGGCACCAAAAAATAAAAAAATCACTGTACTTTAACAATTCACAGCTGCTTCCTGAGTAATACTATCCATTAAAAATATAAAAATGGCTGGTTCTATAGTGGCCAACCATGTTGGACAAATCTAGGCTCTTAGCAAATTTTTGCTCGACTGTATCTTAATTTCTGTATGTGCCTATAAATAGAATTTACAGACATGTTTTGGAAGAACTGTTTGCTCCCTTTGTCTGTCCGGAGTGCATCACAACGACTCTTTGGTGCCGTTTTTTTTTTTTGTTTGTTTTACCTGAGTTCTTTCCCAGTCTCACTCACAAGCAGTCTGGTTATATTGGCACCTGTGCAGATGGGGGAGCTCTGCATGGACAGAGTCTGCGATGTGAGGGGTCAGATCCAGCACAGCTGAACAGCAGAGGCTCCTGCTGAAGGCCACAGTGACGACCCCACGGGTTGTAGGAAGGAAACAGATGGTTGACTTCCTGCACCGTGTTGGAGCAGTCCAGTCCGAGCCTACAAAACAGGAATCAGTGTGTAACGGCAGTTTAATGGCATTTATCAACACACTCAAGATTTTTATTTTTTTTACATATCTGAGTATTTAGGTTTCACATTGTTTCTCTAATGTCTGCTGATCTTCAGCTCCTGAATCCTCTTCCCCATGCATACCTTCGCACCTTCTTCTCCATGCATTTGAAGTCTATGAGACCTTTCTGCTTACTGTAAGGCAAAATGTCCGTGTTCTCACCTGGTAAATGTGGCAGGTGTGTTCAGGTGATGAAAGAGAGCAGGCTCACACTGCAGGGAGGAGCGCTGACACACACTCACACAAGACTCCCCCAGTGGACCCAGGTGGCCCCTTAGATCCCGTTCAGGTGGCCAAGTAGGGACAGATTTACTGCAGAAGTTCTTGAGCAATTTATGATCAAGAAAAAGAGACAGTTGAGGAAATTTTGAGTTTAAACAAAGCCCTTTACATGGTTTAGCCACTTTACAAACTATAAACTGGGGTAGGACCCTATAATAGCACACGCTTCTGTACCTGGTGAGTGATGTAACCATGAAGCCGCTCCAACATTCCCACACATGTGAACTCCTGAGGAGTGAAAGGCTTCACCTGCAAAAACAAACACTTTTTACTCAGTGCTCCTGTAGCTGGAAGTTCTTTATATCACGTTCAGTAAATCCAGTTACCTCTGTGCTTAAAATAGACCTGAGAGCCAGCTGCACATCAGTCCTGTTGGTCACGTCCACAGTCCACACGTAGGGTTTACCAATGAACTGCTCAGCATATGGGTGCTGTGAGGTGATCTGATGTCAACAAAGATGTCAACTGTTTCATTAAAGCATGCCAATAAATTTATATATTTTTATATATATTTATTTATTATTTATATATATATATATATATATATATATATATATATATATATATATATTCAACCAGAAACCTCTGCCAAGGCCACAGTATGATTAAAAAAATAGTGCGATTCAGATCATTATGTGGATCACCAGGATGTTTTTTGTGACAACCCCAACATTTCCTGAAAAGTTCATCCAAATCTGTTCATTAGGTTTTACCTGAGTCTACTAACAGGAAGAGAAACAAACCAATGGACACAACCGAAGACACAGCTTCCTTGGTGGATGAAACAAAAAGGGTCACATGTAGGAGCAGAGACAAGTTTTGAACAAGGAGGTTACTTGTGAGCTTGACCTTTGACCCCATGAACCTTGAAATCAACAGGCATCATCTTTGACCCCTGAGGTGTCCAGGTGTGCAGTTTGACATTCCTACATTCCACTGTTGCAGAGTTAGAGCACTCGATCAACTGTGAGGGTGACCTTTGACCCCATGACCTTAAAATCAATGGTGATCACCCTAGACCTAAAAGGTGTCTAACAGTGCAGTTTAATTTTCCTCCTTTTCATGGTTGCATAGTTAGAGCACAAAGTCATCTTTGACCTTGACCTTTCACCCTGTCACTTTGAAATCAACGGGGATCACCCTTAATGAGGTGTCCAGCTGCAGGTTTAGAGCACAGGCTGATCTGTGACCTTGACCTTTGGCCGGATCACCACCAAAATTTAATCACTTGTTCCTTGCACCATGTTTGACGTTTCCTGAAAATCTGTTCATAAATTTTTATATAATCTTGTACACAGACAGACAGACTACACTTAATTTTTTTTATTTCCTACCTGTCTGGTGGTGGGCTTGCCCTTGTAGAAGTCACTGTTCTCTGATGAGTGTGGGGGGTCAAATCGTGGCTGAAGGAAAACGCAGCCCAGAGCTATGGCCTCGATAGGAGCTGGACCCTCGTAGGGGAACCCAAGGCCTACAAAAACCTGAAAGGGTGAACAATGTGAGGAAAACTCACCATTTCCCTAATAATGTCCTATTTTGAACAATAAGCAAGACAGGCAACACTAATGTTCAAAAACGTATAAATATCCCTCCTACAGTTTAATATAATTTCTGCAATAACAAGGATTCTTAGGCTTCTATGTAACATTTTGGGATTATCTGACCTTTGTTCTGTGGAGAAGTCGTAGGAAGTCCTCCTGAGACAGGAGTCCGTGGTTTCTGATGAAACTGGGTAGACTGGACGTGTGGCCTGGAGGTCGGTAGACTGTGGCATGGGTCTCTAATTCTTCGCTAATAACCTCCAAATACTCAGATTTACCCTGGTTTATACACACACAGTAAAAGATACACACAGCGTACACAACAGTGAAGAGGTGGCTTTAAAGGGATTAGCTCTGCTGTGTGTCGGTCGACACACTCCTAGTTTGGTGTGAAGTTCGTGTGGGCTTTCTGTAAGGGTTTAAACTCCATAGAATTTCATGCAAAAACTATTTTATAAATTGTAATGAATTTCACTTTGATTTTTTGCATAGAAATGATTGTTTGGTTAATTATGGTTATTTGCAAGCTCAAGTCGGGGAGGCAGCAGCAGCTAGCTGTAGCACTTCTGGTGCAGCCTAGGGCACTTCCTGCAGGAATTTCATTATATTTCTGCTGGAATAACTGTGAAATTGACAGCTTTGTAAAATATCATTCCCATAAACTGCAAAGAAACTTTCTGAGATTGGAAGTTTTAAGTCAGCAGCTTTGCTCTTGACTCCCCTCGACTAGCCATTAGCTCATCAATCTGGTCAGGATTAAACTCCGAATTGAGGCCATTCAAAGAGCTATCTACAACAGGGAAGATGCTCATTGATCATCACGTTTTCACAGAACCCCAGTTCAAGTATTCTAAGATATTCCTTTTAATGGCTCTTTTCAAACTTGAAATCTGGAATTACTTCTCTACAACTGAGTGTTTTGGTGTTTTAACGTGTTATTTCGGGTCCATAGTGTGGATCTGAACAATTCATTTATTCATTTATGTAAAAAAAAGTCTTTTGATTGATGTCTTGTGGCTTTGAACGGAGAACAGATGAATATAAACACACCGGTTTCCTGCTGAGAAAGTCATTATAGACTGAACTTGATGTGCAATCACAATGACGGGGAGACCACTTTTGGTTACTAAAGTTTGTTTTGCTGCTCCCCTTCACAGGGATTTGTCCCTTTTTGGCTACTTTTCCAAACTGCCAGCATCCTAAATCATTTTTAAGTGACCATCATAAGAACTTCTTACTAGTGTCAGACTATCCCATACATGCAAAAAAAAAAAAACTCATCAAGACCACGTCAAATCCAGCCTTAGTTAATCTTTTCATGCACTTCTTGCAACCTCTTGGTTTTTAATGTCCTCTAATTATTATACCTGCCACATGTATTCCTGTTTGCCATAGACGACTGCTATCTTGTCTTTCTTGTAACTCTCTGATTTAGGCTCATCGTCCCTCACTGCCTCTTCGCTCACAAAGCCCAGGAAGGAATTATCAGGAGTATGAGCTGAAAAAAAAAAGTAAAAAAATCAGAGATGGTGAACCCTTATGTTCAACAAAGATTACATAAAAAAATAAGCTGATTGTGGAAAATGTGG
This sequence comes from Kryptolebias marmoratus, assembly GCF_001649575.2. NCBI lineage: Eukaryota > Metazoa > Chordata > Actinopteri > Cyprinodontiformes > Rivulidae > Kryptolebias > Kryptolebias marmoratus. Next base: position 14,546,648 of record NC_051446.1, on the reverse strand, counting down.
CCGAAGCACTAAAGAATATTACTTTTGGCCGCCATAACTGACAACGCTTAAGAGAGCAGTTTATATTGAATTTCTGTCAGAGAGGAAAAACACACTGTGCACGGTTAATCATTTGTCAGTGGAAATATGAACTCGAGAGGAGGCTGGGTGTTTGAATAGGCAGCTGCTGCTTTCTGACACGCTGGAGAAGGTGCTGGAGATGAGTATTTACTTTACAAAGAATGTGCCAGCAAAGGTATGGGGTCAAGCATCACATTTTTTTTTTATTCTTTATCGTGTGTGTGTGTGTGTGTGTTGCTCTACTCTGTCTCACGGCACTTGTTTAAAAGACGTTTGCCAAAGCTGTCCTCGTTCATCCAAAACAAAATTTCCTGCCTCCCAGCTCCGCTTGTCTCCAGCACCTGTCCAAGTTCACAGCTTCAAACGCACACCTCAGATTAGCAGCGATAAGTGGTGAGACGCTGATACGATCGTGCGGTTTGTGGAGGGTTGCAAAAAATAAAAAAAAAATTTTAAATGAAAGCCGTAGCATTCCTTGAACGAATGTGCTTCGCCCACCACCTTTCATGCAAGAGTTTTAAACTGAGATCATCTTATGATAAGCTAAAATGGAGCTGCAGCTGTTTCTGTCTAACCTTCTAGAATGTTTTGTTCAATATCGTGCAAGATCTCATGAGCTGCGTTAGCTCTTTGAGTATGTGTGTAGCATGGCTGTCACCAAATTTTAGCTCAATATTTGTACAGTTAGCTGAGTTATAGCCATTTATGTGGTTCCTAAGGTTTATTAGCTGTGGTTGCTATCTTGAATGGGATTGACTCCAAAAGTTAATCAGGTGTAGATGTTCATCCAGTGATGACTTGAAGAGAGTTACAATATAATTCATCCAGCGGTTAATGAGATATTTTGCTAACAGACAGACTAACAAATACACAGCCAGACAGAAAAAGCTGTGACTCCGTGAAGCATTTCTTTGCTGTCACATTAGAGCTCCGCTTCATCTAATTCTTATCCTTTTCGTGGCTTTCTGCAGAACAGAAGCTTCAGTACTTTCCAGTCTTTTTTTCCTTCTCTTTCTTCGTGGCTTTTGTTGTCTCCCTGCTGTTTAGTTTCAAATTCTTTCAGTCCTTCTCACGTTCTCAACAAACATCAATCTCAGCAGGACAAATAAACAAAATGTCCCCGGCCTGACAAATGAGGAGCGCCGCCGGGCTCGCCGCTTCCAGCTCGTCTCTGTCTCCCAGCAGGACGGGACAGATGACACAGAGAGGTGTTGGATTATAAAGACTCCATGGGTCATTTAACCTGAGCTGTTATTCTTATTTTTACTATGCGTTTGTAATTGGAGGACATACACACATGTATCACACACTGTAGAGTCAGACTTACGGAACATGGTCATATACTGCAGGGAGCGGAGACTCCAGCTGCCCCACTGGGTTTTATATCCATGGCTGCGAGCGTACGTTCCCAGGTTAAAGGCCGGTTCAGTCCCGAACGAGTCCAGAATCCTAAAGCGGCACCTGGATTTTGTTCACAGGAAATTACTTTTACGCTCCTATTGATATCAGCTGATCAAGTGCATGCCTGACATCATTACACGCCAATTTGTTTTTGCCTTTTAAAACCACCAAAAAGCTCAAAGCACACGGCGTGTATTTCTTCCTAAATGTTCCGAATCGTGTCGACGGAAAACTCAGGTCGTACTGGTAATGCTGGAAAGACAGGCCCATGGCTCCCTGGAGGTGAGCAAGCCCGTGGTAGTCGGTATAGATGAGGTCAAAGGTGAGAGGCCTCTGGATCGGACAGCTGCCTCGGCCCGGCGCGGCACCTATCAGACTGGACCGGGCACGGGAAATACACAGCAGGTTTGAGAAATGTGTTTATTTGTTTATTTGTTTTCCCTCTGAAATCTCTGCAGCCTGAAGTGATTACACACCGGCACTGCTGATAAACTCCTTCTGATGTAAAACGCTAAGGCAATAAATGACGGTTAAAGTCACTCCTTTTAAGAATATACGTTGAATTCAATGGGTTTTAGTTTTCAGAGACACAAATATAAACACCTGGTTTTAAAAATATCAAAAATACTGACTGTCAAATGACAATTAGAGACTTAAACAGGACCAAGGAGGGGCATCGCTCTACTATTAAAGCACATGTAAGCATGCTCATCAGAATAAAATGATCCTAAAATAAAAGTTAGGACATAGATAAAAAGTTTCTGTTCTGTCAGTTCAGGGCTTAAACTGGTGACAGTTTGATAACAGATTTTGTCTATTTTGGTTTGTGGCGTAATCGTTCACCTAAAAAAAGTTCAAACTAACAAGCTAAACAGCAACATATTACCACCTATTGTTGTGAAGTCAGACATTCAGTCAGTAAAGCTACGACTCTAACATGCTGCTTTAGTGAGACAAGCACAACAGAATGAATAAAAGGCCTAAAGCAACACCTACTGGGTTTCTCGGGCTACTTTGTCATGTTAAAGTACAGAATGTCGATTGTCCACCTGCGAAGCTGGCGCTGCGAGGTGCTAATGGTCACGTCGTGACCCAGGATGGTCAGGCAGGCACCGAGGTCAGCCCACTGGACCAGCTCTCCGAGAGGACCGCCTCTGTCCACCATGGCCTCGAAGCGCTGACCGACGCCGCCAGCCAGGGCGCCGGGGAAAAGCAGCACCTACAGGATGGCACGTTCTTTATTATGCAAGATTCATCGCACACCGTGCGGTTTCTTCCCCACCCTTCATCCCCATTCCTTTGTGTTTGTTGTTTGGCTTTTGGAGTCTGCTAAAGGTCTAAATACATTCCATGCCCTTCTTTGTTTATGTGTCTACATTACAAAAAAAAAATGCAAAACACCTTTTTTTTTACCAATATACCAACCAAACAGTGCAGAGTGAACTTTTGAAATGGAAATTAAAATACAGCTTTACTGACAAACTGTGACAAATGATTCTGTAGCAATACATTAATACACCTTTTTATAAAAACCCTCACAGAACATATTAAATAAGCATAATGTAGCCTGTTTGCTTGTATTTGCATATAGAGAAAAAAATCCCAGCTTCTGTTTGTCTTCTCTTAACTTCAAATTTGTAAACTGGTTAAAGCCAAATTGCAAATTTCTCAACATAATGTAATTATATATATATTTGAGTTTTATTTATACGGTCCACATACCTTCATCTGAGACGACACTGTCTTGTTGCTGCCCTGCTTCCACCTTTGACCAGCCTGTTCCCACCTTTCAGACATTCTTTCCACTCTGGACCGGACAAACCGAATCGCCGGGCTGCTGCTGTTGCTCATCCCCTCATACAGCGGCCTCAGAGTGTCACGTATGTCAGCCTGTGAATAATAACCAGTATTAAACTGCAAGTTGTAGCTCAGTGAACGCATGATGGTTAGAGGATACCTTCTTTGGATTAGAATGGGTTTTCGGGTGCCATGGCAGTGCAGAGTAGTTTCTTCCAATGTGAGGGGGACAAAAGTTCTCTATCTGGCTGAGGTAAGTCAGTATGGAGCATGTGGAGCCGTCCACGCCATAAAACGCATAACAGGGGTCTGACTGCCAAAGTGCCTGCAGAAACTACATTGAAACCAACATAAGGACATCTTGGTAATAGTTGTCATTATTTCAAAATGCTTTTTATGCTCTGTGTATCTGTTTTCTCACCTGGACTTTCTCCGCACACACTGGATATGCGGGATCTTTCGGTACCTCACACGTCTCACCAGGCCCTACAGGGAAGGTGTTCTGTATTCATCATCAGCGTCCAAACAGAGCGTTGGACAATAATTTTGATATACACCGTCTTAAACATACGCAATGAACAGCAGCCGTCAGAGTAAAGTACAGTTTTTCCATGCCTGTAGCTGGCGTTAGAGTGGAGGCGATGTGTTCTCAGAGGCCCATTCCCGTAAGCCCCCCCCAGCCAAAACGAGGCCAATGTCAATCAAGTGGAATGAGCAGGCGGGCGCGCGCACACACACCTGACCCACCTGCCTTCCTACCAAACATTCCCATTTACACTCCGAACCCCAGCCAAAACACACAGACCCTGACTGTGCAAAACAACCTTGAAAAAAAAAAAAAAGATAAGAAAACTTGTAGAAACAGAGCAGATGTGTAAAGGTTTAAAAATATGGGATGTGCTGTAGGAGCGGGGGGGTCCCCTCTGGAACAACAGGAGTACGAGTTGGTGAAGGGGCTCTTGGGTAATTCAGCTGTATTTTATGGCTGTGAGGTAATGTGAGAGGAAGAGGGGCCAACAGGCTGGTGGTGTGGAAGTGTGTGTGTCTGTGTGCATGCGGGTGGCATGTGTGGACGTTCTGCACTGTATATGCACCTCCACACATTTATGCAGGCGATGGCATGTGTGACCCAAACTTTTATGGATCCCCCCCCCGGCTCTTCTTTAGTCATACAGAGAGGTACTCATCCCCACTGCCCACACACACATTAACACACACACACACTCTTAGTGTGCGTAACCCGACTCTCACCTGACACCTTGACGGAGGGTTAGAGAGTAGATGTTAGCTTTTTTTCCTCCCGCTTGATTGGCGCTGGCTCTGTGGGACTTGTTAAACTTCTATTCACGGATTTTGGATTTTACCCCCAAACATCCACCTGTCCTCACTGCCTTTCAACCCCCGCCCCCCTTCATGCCCTCTATTATCACAGCTTGTTAACTTCACTGTGTAGTTAACCTCCACTAAGGCTACGAACCGCACATTTGGCCTGAGAGTATCATACTACTGTTTCAGACAATAGAGAAGTCGGAAACAAGGCACCTATTGAAGCTGGAAAGGTTGAGTGAAATTATTTGACACAGCCCGAATGAAAAAAACACAACATGATTAAAGGCCCAGCATTCCTCCAAAGAATGCATATCGCCTGCCGCCTTTCATGCCAGAGTTTAAGACTGAGATCATCTTCTGTTGTCAAAGGATGGAGTTACAACTTTAGCAATATTGCAATACCTGCTAATGCTCGGACTGTGTGTTGAGGAGGACTCTCACCTACAACCACACCAAATTTTAGCTCAAAATCTGTAAAATTGACCGAGTTAAAGCCGTCTTCGTGTTTGCTAAGGTCAGTTGGCTGTGGCGACCATCTTCCCATAGGCTGACCCCAAAATTTAATCAGCTGCAGATGTACACTAAATAATTACTTTCTGAAAGATTCAATTAAATCTGCCCAGTGGTTCACAAGATATTTTGCTAACAGACAGGCAGGGTTGACACCAGCAGTTAATGCTTTAAGATATAAACACAACTTTTGTGTGTGCGCGTACTGTTCAAAGTATGCGCTGGGAATCACTCTCAGTTACCACCACACCAAAGTTTTACTCAATATATCTAAAATCGATCGAGTTCTAGTCATTTATGGGTTTGCTAAGTTTGTTAAGCGGTGGGAGGCATCTTCAAATAGATTGACTCCAAAAGGTAATCTGTTGTAGATGTATTTTCAACAATGACTTTCTGGGAGTTTCATTATAATATGACCACTGGTTGATGGGATATTTTGCTAACAGACAAACACACACAGACAAAAACATAATCTACAGTGAAAGGTGTTGACTACAATAACCTTAAAGATAATCATGGAACTTGAGCACGTTTTTTTTTTGTTTGTTTTAACTCTTGAAAAGTCTTTAACATAAATTAGTAAATCCAGACTTCACCTTTGTGCGGAGCGTCAGCCTGATGGTGATGATGGCGGCTGAGCTGATCGAGCTTCTGAGACACCCTCTGCAGCTCCCGCTCAACCAGGTGAGCCAAGCCCCGCTGGTCCTGCCTGAACCTGAAAAACATGACCACACGCCGCAAACGCCGCTTTTATGTACATATGGTAACGCGAGCAATTGCTGCAAATACAGCGACTCGTACAGCCATCATTGCAGTACATACGTGTCAAAGTCAAGGCACATGGGCCAGATCCGGCCCTTGGTAACATTTTATCTGGCCCCAAAAATAACGTTTAAGTTTTATTAGATCTGTCCCTCCAGTTTGGGACGGATGGGGTCTCTGTTGCTTCTCATTTAGCTTTAAAAACCTGAGCCTATTCAGTGAAGCCTTCTCGTGATATTGACCTTGAAGCAAAGGAAATTAAGTTTTCATTTCTCAGTAATCTTTGATTTTGACAGAGAAGATGAAATGAGACAAAAAGATGTCTGGTATCTGACTTGAGTTGATGAGAATCACAGTAACAGCGAGTCCGCTTTAATGTATATATTTTTATTTGTATTTTTCTCTTGTTTCAAAGTTAAAGGAGCTGTACTGTCGGGGTTTTGTTGGCGGCTTTTTTTTAGCTGTTTTAATTTAGAAAAATTCCTTTAACAGCTGACGACAGAGAGCGAGGCATCAGAAATGAATGCTAATGATGTGTCTTTTTAAGCTTCATCTATTTTTCTTTGTTCTTAAAAGTATATTTGTTCTAAATTCTATATAATATGTCACTGGGAAAAGATAACTGATATTTCTATATGAAAAACTTGACATATTACTTCTGAAACCAGGGTTAATTTATGTATTTTTTCAATAAATCTTGAGAGATCGACCCTTGGCTGGTCGATCTTGAATTTCGGCCCCCCTGTGTAGCGGAGTTTGACGCCCCTGCTGTAGTACCTGTGTAGTAGGAAACTGAGATCCTTTCTGTTCACATCGTCTCTTTGACTGCTCAGCCTCTGCACCTGAGTGCTCAAAGCCTCCAAACGAAGCGCCAGCCTGTGGAGGCGAAGACTATGCTGACCTATAAGACAAAAATATATATGTATGTATAAAACTTGAACAAAACCTTATCTCCACAGATCTCATGAGTCGTGTCTGAAGTGGAGCAGTATCTGCGGCTGTCCGGGTCAGGCCCTCGGTTAGTCACTCTCCCGTCCTGCCAAGCACAACTGAAAACAGCTCACGAGGCGGCAGATCTGAGGGATGTTTTTGGCCCGAAACCCGGAGAGCGGGACGGCCTGTCAGAATAATGGAAACGTCAGGGGGAGAGATGGGAGTTATATTTAGAAGGTTTGACAGGAGCTGCTGGGAGCGGGAATATAGGCGCAAAGCTTACAGCAGAGATGCACAGGTCAGGAGAGCACTGACATCATCTCACCTCTGTTTGCTCAGCTGACTGTAGACTTATCGCAATTTTCTATGTGGGAATTAAAGTTAAAAAAAACACAAAAATTAGTTTGTTTTACGGATTTCAAGGTACAATCCGGCAAAGTAGTAGCTGAGAATATCCTGAGCACTTAAAGGTTGTGCAGCATCTTTGTTTAAAATGTTGCCATTATCTATTTATATCTAATTTGTTCTGTCTGTTGGCAAATTAGCTCATGAACCACTGGACAGATTTTAATGAAAATTTCAGAGAATAATTACTGGCTGCACTACACCAGCTGATTAACTTTTGGAACCAAGCCAGTAAAGGATGGTTGCCACAATCAACTGAAATGAAAAAACACAAAAATTGTTATAGCTGAATCCATTTTGCAGAAACTGAGCTATAATTTGGTGTGGTTATAGCTGAGAGTCTTTAACAACATACAGTTCAAGCGCCACTCATTGTGCAAAAATCTTTGCTTAAAACTTTATCATTATTTGTCGGAGTTAATTCTGTTTGTCTGTTAGCAAAATATCCAATGAACCACAATGAACCACAGGGCAGATTCTCATGGAATGTTCTGAGAATAATCATTGGGTGTCCATCTACTGCTGATTCATTTTTGGAGGTAATCCACATCAATATGGCTGCCACAGCAAATCAACATTAGCCAACACAAAAACTGCTATAACTCAGTCCATTTTCCAGATATTGAGCTGAAATTTGTTGTGAAAGTAGCTGAGAGTCATCCCCAACACATACTCTGAGCATGACATCTTGCAATATTGCAAAAGAATCCACAGAGCATTGTTTTCAAAGGTTTAAAACGGCGACAGCTAATCAGCTATTTTCAAACTTAAGCTGATCTTAATTTTAAAACTGTAGCATGGAAGGTGACGTGCATTCCTCCGAGACGTGCCAGGCCTGTAAATCTACATGATGACTTTTCACATGCGCACTTTTTGAAGCGTGAGCGTGTGGCAATAAATCTGAGATGATTTTACAGTGTGCGCCCGGCAACAGCTTCCTCCGTGTGGTTTTCAACATTTTTCCAACTGAGCTGTTGCTGGGTGGCTGTTTGTACACAACTTGTGGTGGGTCCCTGCATGCTTGAAGCAGTTGCGGCTGAGAGGCAGCGGAGGGTTGCGTCGCTGAAAACCATTTCCCTCGAATGTGAGCGGAAAAAGGGGGCTGGGATGTTTTGAATCCAGCGGCCATTTAGTGGGATGACATTGTGAGTCATTAGCAGCCGCACTGTCGCAGACTCGCACACAAGCTGTGAGCTTTGCTTTATTTCCGGTTGAACTTGTGCCTCTGATTTATTCATCCTCTCAAGATGACCATTTAGCTCCACATCCAGGCTTAGACTTTTATTTTGAAGGAAATTAACTCAAAGGGGGAATGTTTGTTTGAGATTATTGTTCTAATTTTGGGGGGAAAATATCTATTTAATGGCTCGGGAGTCCTAAAACAAGCAAAAATTAGACAAATTAATGTTATGTAGAGACCTCCTCAGAGACAAACACCAAAATATGGAAGTTTATAGCCCAAAACAGACTGCTGCCTCGTGACAACATTTGTCTCTTACATATAAAAAAGGGGGGGGGGGAAGCTGTTACCCAAACAGCCATTACCACTGCCACTTAAAAGTCCTACTTCAGAGAAACAGTTTAGCCAAACTAAAGAACTTTGGTTTAACTCCACCACAAACCCGCGAGTGTCAGCCAAATGAAGATGGATGAGGATAAGGACCCACCATGAACTGTGTACAAATCCTCATCCAACACTTGGGAGTTCAGGTCTTAATCCCTAAACACTCCGCCTTTCTGTTCCATTTCATGTGTTGCAAAATTCTGGAGTTATTTCCATTTGCTGGGTTTAGATTCTGTAAAGAGTTTCATACTCTGCAGCAAACAACTAAACCGTGTGTGTGCGTGTCTGTGTGTGTGTGTGTGTGTGTGTGTGTGTGTGTGTGTGTGTGTGTGTGTGTGTTACTCTGTTCCTCAGGTGATCTCCCAGCAGCTTCGTCAGCGGTCGGCTCAGGTGGCACCCAGAGGCTCTGCAGCAGCAGGGTGACCAGAGACAGGCCCAGGCAGAGCAGCAGGCAGCCACTAGATGGCGCAGCACAGACAGGAAACCTGTTCACACACTGGCCTCAACTACAAAACATGGTGTCTTTGTTTTACTTTCCTTTAAATGTAGGATTTGATTTTTTTTTCTTTTTTTCCTTTTAAAGAAGTAGTTTACATCTTTTGAAGTGTGGATTTGTGAAAAGGCTATGAACAGTAAATACCTTACCTGTTGTGGATAGCTCTTCTAACACCTTCAGTTTGGAGAACCAGAGATTTCATCTGATTAAACTAACATGCTCATGGCTAGTCGGGAGTTGCTGCCATCGTAAAGCAACTTCAAACTCAACGAAATTCATGCTGCTACATGCAAACACAAATTTGTAAACCTTTACACTGCTGTCAGTTTTGAATAATTTAGTTATTTACATAGAATTCAGTGGTTACATTCAAGCAGAGATGGCAGCAGCAGCTAGCAGTAGCACTACCACTTCAACCTTGGAGCACATTTGGCAGGAAAACCACAATATTTCTGCCAAAACAATCATGTCATGTGACAATGACGTCAACGTAAACATTTTTTAAAGTAGGGTTCATATGATCAGCTGTGGGTTTTTTGAGTTTAGAGCAGGTTTAGGACAGCAGACATTCACTGTGGTCGTGGCTCCTCTCTGACTAGCCGTTAGCTCAGCAATCTGGTCAGAATGAGCTATCTACAACAGGTAAGATATTAACTGTTCACCCCACAACAAACGATTTGAATCCGTAAGCCGAAGCTGTAACTCAGTAAATTTTACAGATTTTGAGCTAAAATCTCCTACGTAGCTGAGAGTGAACCCCATCTTGTAACCGATTGTGCAAGATCTGTGTTTAATACTCTGGCATTACCTGTCTGTTAGCAAAATATTCCATGAACCATTGGACAAATATTGATCAACCTTTCAAGCAATAACTACTGAATATACCTCTATAACTCATTAACTTTTGGAGCCAATCCAATTCAAGATGGGTGCCACAGTCAACTAACCTTAGTAAACACAAACACTGCTATATTTCAGTCAGTTTTACAGATATTGTGCTCTAGTTTGAAGTGAATGAAGCTGAGAGGTATTCACAACACATACTCTAAGCGCTACACATTGAATAAAATCTTAAAACTTATCATTAACTGTTGACATTTACTCTGTTTATCAGTTAGCAAAATATTTTATGAACCAATGGGTAGTTTTTAACAAAACTTTCAAAAAGTAATTATTGGATGTACATCCAAAACTGATTAACTTTTGGTGTCAATCCAGTTCAAGATGGTCACACCAGCTAAACAATGTTAGCCAACACCAAAATGGGAATAAATCATTCAGTTAAGCAGATACTGAGCTAAAATTTGATTTTGCTTCAACTGCTTCAATGGGGCAGCTGTGACTCAGTGGTTAGAGCAGTTGTCCTCCAATGGGAGAGCTGGAGGTTCGATTTCTGGCAGGAGTCACATGTCAAAGTGGACTGCCTCTGATGTGTGCCATCAGTGTATGAATGGAGTTTAAAGCACTGATTAGACTCTATAGAATGATGTATTCAGATTAGTGTTGTAGAATGTGTGTGTGGATGGGTAAATAAGGCCACAGATTTTGTTATAGAGCACTTTGAGTGGCCTGATTGGCTAGAAAGGCGCCATATAAGTACAATCCATGTAACTCATGATTTCTCAACATGAAATGATCCCAGTCAAGGAATGCTAGGCCTGTAATTTATTCAAGACTTTAGGTGCCTCTGAAGGAGCTTATGACATGTAAAGTTTCGTTTCAGCGTTGGTTTAACTGGGGCCGCCAGCACCAGCACAGCAAACCTGCGAACTCTCTGAAGAATCTCTTTGGTCTTTGTAAACCTTCAGACCCAGATCCAGAATGAAACTACCAATCAGCACATTTGATCTAGTTTCTCAGAGCCCTGGTTGCAACATCTCCTGTCTGTGACTCAGAGCTTCTGCGTTATGGGAACGTAAGAAAAGTGAACAGAATCATTGTAAACTGATGACTATAGGTGACTGTGGCCTACTGTTGGACTTCAGTCATATGTGATGGTATCAATAGATCAAACAGCTGGTCACTTTAATTGATCAATTTTGAACCACTGATTAGCCTCCACACTAATGAGGGCAATGCTTACCTGCGATGGCGCAGTGCAACACGCATTCTTCTTCCTACAGCATTCAAGATCTCGCTGTCAAAACAGTAACAATAGATATGTCAGAGAATTCAACACGCTGAGTAATTATCAACAATACTAAAAGGACATCCACACTGCATTACTTTTTTTCCCTTGGCAGCCATTTTAAGCCTGCGAGTTTGTCTGTCTGCTTGTGTTTGTATTCTGCCCTTCGATCAGAATAATAGGAGCGATGAGTGCAGCGAAGGTGCTGTCACCAGCCTGCTCTTTGTTAACGTGACACACAAACAGAAACAACTCAGCGGCTCCAAAGGCCAACACAAGCCAGCCAGCAGACAGGCAAACACACACACACACACATTTCCTCACCTCCTTATGTTCTGTCACAACCCACTGGTAATCCTGCTTGTGCAAAACACACAAATGTTTAAAGAAAAAAGATCTGAAACAAAGTTGGGCCTGGGAAGTCTGCTGCCTCCCTTTTTTTTTGAAAAATCTTCTTTTACTCTCTTTCCCTCCTTCTCTGGCCCTGCCTTTATATATATATATATATATATATATATATATATATNATATATCTTAGCCTATGAGAATGCATCCTCTGGTTGTCACGGTAACCTGACTCCCCTTTGGAGAAAACAATACGTGGAGAGCTACTTAGGTTTTCACAGATACAATGGAGCCCACGCTACTGTGTGACAGCTTCTTTCAGCCTCAGTGGAGAGATTTAGGCTTTAGTTCTGAACCAGGGCGCTCATTTAAATAGTTTAAATGGTGGAAAGGTTTTTCACTTAAGGAAATAATAACCCAGGACTTAATGGCAATAAAAAAAACAATGACAAACTAAAAAAATAAAAATAAATAAATGAGAAAAAAACAAAGAAGAAGAAGAAATAAAGTAAATGGTCAAATTTTGAATTGGTATATGCTTAAAAGGGGTAATTTATTCAAACGTGCTTTTATTGTGAAAGGCCTCAAAAAGGCGTTTTGGTGCCTGTCTGTTAGCAAACTGTCTCATGAGCCACTGAACAGATTAAAAAAAAACTCTCAGAAAGTAATCATTAGCTGTACATTTGCAACTGATTAACTTTTAGAGTTAATCCAATTTAGGATGGCTGCCACAGCTAATCGACCTTAGCAAACACAAAAATGGCTACAACTCAGTCAGTTTTAAAGGTATTGATCTAAAATTGGATTTGGCGTTAGCTGACAGTCATCCGAATGTCATACTTTGAGTTCTAAGAGATCGCATTAAATCTGGCAATACCGGGTAAGATTACACATGATGGTATTTTCAAGATTTGATCCAAATGGCTATAACGCTGTCATTTCATGAGATAATCTTAGTTTAAAACACTGGTCCTAAAGGTGTCACGCAATTTGCAGTATTAAAGGTATGCTAGGCCTTTTTTTATTATTAGGTTTAAATTTGATTGGGATTTAATAAACTACAATATAAGCTTTTAGGACCCCTTAAGTATGTAAATACTGATGCTGTGCGGCTGATTATTGCCAAGATGTCCCAATAGTCCAGATATGAGAATACAAGAATATACAAATGTTTCCCTAAAACAGAAAGTGGGTTAAAAAGTTTCAAAACTCCAGCTGGAGATCGCTAACGTATTTTAAAGACAGCCTCTATGCGTTCTGTTTCCTCAGCACAATAAACTTGAATGTGGATGGCATTTTATTGCAGCTCAACAAAGCAAACATTTCTGTCTTCACAAAGTCTCAGCTGAGAATTCTGGCATAATTCAAAGCACATGAAGTTTTACAGAAGGGTGTTTGTGATCTTTAAAAAAAAAACTGTCAACATGAGAAGGAAGATAAAATAAAAAGAACCACACAACGAAGGCTCCAATCTATTTAAGTAATTAGAAATCTCACTTTGAACCAAAGCAGACTGTGCACACACTTGGAAAAATAATCATTTTCTCAGTTAGCTAAAATACAGAAGAGCAAAGATGTACAACAAACCTAAAACATGAAAAAAAAAAAAAAAAAAAAAAAAACCTTTGAACATAATTAGAAGTATCTCCTTCGTGTTATATGTGGTGCAGAAGTAGGCTAGACCAGTGAGGATGGAGTAACAGTAACAATCTTTGCTAAAGGTTGTTGTTCTTTACTGTATAGCAACAATTAGGATTATTTTAAGGTGATCATAAAACGATTTCTTGGAGATTACCTTCTCATCATTTTGCACACATACAAAGTCTACAAAAAAAGTCAGGAATATTATTTTTACATGGGAACTTTAAAGACACAACAAAGTGAATATGTATTTGATTTTAAGCCACTTTCTACTTCTTTTAAATTGAAATAATTAAACCAGGAAATGAACATACCAGGTTCTTTCATTATGTTGTTAATAAGATCTTCTGATTCTACTACTTTGAGCTACCCATTTGCTACTTTTAGCTATTATAGCTATTTCTTTTAGCGTTTAGCTTGTGTTCTGCTCCTTTTAGCTTTCACAAATCGGTTATAGCTCGTTCAAATTTCACCAGTCATTCAGCGCTCAGTTTTCCCAGAAAATGCACTTTACTTTCTCTAATAAAATCTGCTATTTAAACCTGAATCAACAGGAATACATTTTCGCTGCTGAGGCCAGATGGAATTGTATTTTTGTGGTTATTGGTCACGTTCGTCTCTGTGCGCACAACTTGTGTGCATGGAGGTAGGGTGGAATAGGAGGGAACTGAGGTTGGTTGGTGTTAGAGTGATGCCACGTTAGTGCGAGGGAACAGGAAGACTGGCTGAGCCTTGACCTCTGTAAGCTTTGACCTAAAAGCTTAATGCCTTTCCATCCATCTGTCGCTCGTCAGAGGTCACTGCACTCTCTGACAATCATTTCCTGAAGACTTAAGCTAACCTAAACCTCATCGTGTAGTGGCCTCATCCTAACTCTAACCTTTTTTCTCCATAATTTGGGCTTCCTATTTATCCCCATAAGGAAAGAAAGTCCTAATTCATGAACAAACTCTTATGTATTAATAAACATTCTCATGCACACTTTGGACAAATGCTTTAAACTGTGCATAAAATGCCATAAAATGCCATATAAAATCCTAATAATGTCACATTGTGCACCTGAGGGCATTGTGACATTTCTGCTCTTTTCTTTAAATAGTTCAGCAGCAGCTACTCTTAGCGACACTTTGGCTTTGATGAACTGACGGAAACACACAAATGCGATTAAATACATATCCCATGCATCATATTGTGCAAAATAAGACAGGAGATCCGTTATTTTATGGTGATTAAGATGCAAAATTGAATACAGATCAATTATGACTGAGGACGAAGCAGTACAAGGGATGAGACAGAACCAAACAACATTTTCCTCCGTAAGGCAAGTTTTGAGCGGCAGAATTCAATTATCAGTAACAACTATCATGTGTTGGGCGGCTGGGTTTCGCTTGTTGCTTTGAGTCCCTGACAAAGGCAGGGTTTGTTGCCCTGCAAGGGTGCTGTTCAAATGGCACTGTTGCACATAAACAACCAGATAATGGCTGCCATACTGTATGGCCAAAGCACAGATGTTAATCCTTTTAACTTTAGCAAAGACCCTAAAGATTTATCTTCAAAACAAGAGGCTTTTTTAATGATATGCAAAGCAATAACTGATCATACATGAAAGTAACAGCTTTTAAAGTAGTTGGTTTTCTTTATATGAAGTGTAAAAGTTGTGACAGTGTTTTCTAGGGGAAATCGGCTTGTGAATGAGGCACAGATATGGTTGTTAATCAGTGTGTGTGTGTGTTTGAGCAGCCCACCTGAGCTCCTCTCTGCAGCTCCAGCAGCTGGACGCTCACACAGGTGGGGAGGGGGCGGGAGGAGGAGGCACTGCGCATGCCCAAAGCGCCATAGCGTGAATCCTGCTTCGCGTCTGGAGACGTCCAGCCTGCAGGTAGGAGCGCTGTCCGTCAACTTCAGCTACTTTTGTTCGCTTACAAGTTCGAAAGGAAAGGGCACTTCCCGCTTTGTTTGATTTAACATGTTTTTTCCCCCTGACAATTAGCGCTGAACCCTCTCCAGAGACGGACAGATTTGATTGGCAAAACTGGTGACATCCAGGTGCAGCCGCGTTAGCCGAAACCCAACCACGTCTTTTTTTTTTTTTTTTTTTTTATCTCGCGTCAGTCTGAGTGGCTCTTCCTGTATGTCGCGTTTGGCCGCACTGTGTGTTTCGTGGTCCCCGTTAGCCCTCTGAAATCCGCCGACAGGGAGCAGCTTACCACGAGCTAACGTTAGCATTGCTAACCTGGCAGGGAGACTGAAAGGGGTGTATCAGATTAGCTCAGGCAGTAACGTTGAACACGGACAGCTACTTTCTGTGACTTATAGTGTACTATATGACTTAAAGTATATAAGTCATTGGCTACTTTCACCTCCGCTAGCTAGCTGGCGTTTGTGGGGTTTAGAGATTGAAACAAACAAGCCAATTTAGGCTGCTTGACCTGCATTTAATATTGTCAGTTAGATGTCGTCACTGAATCCCAACGTGTCACGTGATTTATCAATACGAGCTTTTTACCTCTAACATTGAATACCCGTCAGCCTCTTCGTTAAATACAGTGTTCTCATGCTGTTTTTTTTAATTTATTTATTTTATGTGCCAGGCTTCTAAAAATAAGGAACTAAAAGCATCAGAGACCGCTTTAATGGTCCTCCCAAATCTTTCACGAATACACATTTGCATTTAATTTGTAATGTGTTCGACTAGAATATAGAAATGTTGTCAAGATGACAATCTGCTGAGCGAAACAGGATTCAGTAGCAAAACCCACAGAAATATTTTGTTAAAATCAGTTTTATCCTTACTTAAAACAGGAGGGGAAAATGCAGTTAAAGGAATACTGTGAATGGAGATGTTAAGGGTAAATTTAGTGTGTTTAACCTTTCACACCACTTGATTATTAGGCTTTTTCTAGAAGAAAGGAAGGTTTAGCATATGGTTACAAATGTGCATTATGATCCACTATTTTAGATTGTTTCACTCATAATTTATGTTTAAGGAAAGGGTGTAAAAGCTCTGATTTTTTTTAAAAAATGACAATTAAAAACTCCTGTCCTTGTCTTTGTAGCAGAAGTTCCTAACAAATGGCAGCATTGTAAGCCAAACCTAAACTAGCCACTTGGTGGACTTTATGCTTATGTATTATATTATACATATATATTATATATTTATTTATTATAATGTAGATTTTTGAGCACCTATGTTGCCTTTTGTTGTGTTTAGTTCAGGGTCTACTTAATCAGTAGTGTTCAAATGTCAAAATTCAAGGTAAAAAAACTCAAATTTTTAAACTTGGGCAGCTAATCTCTAAATCCATCATAAATCCTTTCAGTTTTATGTGTTGTAATGAATTTGTTTATACCTTCATGTGACTCGTTTAAAGGCAGGCGATTTTATGACCGTCCTTTTCAGGGCGCTGATCTTTGGACATTCATCCTCATGTGACTTGAAGTCCAATAGGAAATGATCCATCTCTTCCAAACACACTCAGTTGAATGGGTTTTTTTTATTATTGTTATTGCTAAAGGTATTTAAACAGCTAGTACCAGCTAGAGGTTAGTTAAAGAGTGTTTAAACTGTTTGTCTTCTTCTGTCTTGTGGGTGAGCTAAGTAAAAAAGGCTTCTTTCCCATCTGAAGGTTGTTACCAAGTGTGAGAAATGGAAATTTAATTTGTGTTAATGCACCCTAATACAATCTTCTTCTTTTCTTTGTGTTTTTGTGTTTTCTAGTAACCATCATGGGCAGTTAATATAAATACTTTCAGTGTCTGTTGTGTGGAGGACAGAAGGTTAGTAAAACCTTGGTGAACATCTCTTCTCCTCCTGTTTGGGCTGACCAGTAAGTTCCAGCACCATGGCTGAAGAGGACTACGGCACCTTTGTGGACTGGACCCAGATGGGAGACCTGGCCAAGAGCAGTGGGCCCACCAAGGTGGACTGTAAAGAGCTGAAGGAGTTCAAACAGATGGCTCGCCAAGGCCACTGGGCCAAGAATCACAAATTACGGGCGCAAGTCTACCAGCAGCTCATCAAGACCATTCCATGCCGCACGGTCACCCCAGACGCAGAAGTTTACCGTGACCTCATGGGAGACGCAGCCCATAAGAAGCCCACCTCTCAAGCCCCGCTGCCGGAGTTTGTGGATGGAAATCCTGTGCCGCGGTACTGCCTGAAGGCCGAGGCAGTGGCCTCGGTCCATCGCATTATCAACTGCATCGCTGGACAGTTTCCGGATATCTCCCACTGCCCGTCTCTTCCAGCTATCACTTCTTTGCTCCTTCACTTCAGTAAAGACGAGGCTCAATGTTTCGAGCAGGTCAGCCGCATACTGGCCTGCAACGAGCCAGGCAAGCGACTGCTGGACCAGACTTTCTTGGCCTACGAGTCCAGCTGCATGACTTTCGGGGACCTGGCCAACAAGTACTGCACAACTGCACACAAACTGATTGTTTCAACAGCCCAGGATGTGCTCGAAGTCTATGCCGACTGGCAGCGCTGGGTGCTCGGGGACCTGCCGTTTAGCCACATGGTCCGGGTCTTGGATGTCTACCTAGTAGAAGGCTACAAGGTTCTCTATCGTGTGGCCATAGCCTTGCTCAAGTTCTATCGCAAGCATAAAATGGGAGGCCAGGGGGGACAGGGGAACCAGCAGCAACAGGATTCGGGCAAAATTAGGGCAGATATTCAGGCGTTTATCAGGGGTATCGGCTCCACCATCGCACCTGACAAGTTGCTTGAGAAGTCCTTCTCCATCCGCCTGATTAACCGTAAGGAAATCACTCTGCTGCAGCTCACAAACGAGAAGTCCCTGCAGCAGAAAGGAATCACCGTCAAACAGAAGCGGTAAAGTCAACCACTGTCCTTTTACTTCCTGTCCCATGTGCACCATTACTGTGAACTTTTTTTTTTTTCCTTAGCTGTTCTTCTTTTGGCTAACTTGGATTCACTTTTTTTTTAATAAAGGGCATAGCACAATCTAATTGAAGCCATTTTCCAATACTCCTTTAGAAGTGAAGTTGAAACGAGTGATTCATAAATTTGATTCAGCTTCCTTCGTATTAAAGGAGCACGTTAAACCGGATTCAGAAAAACAGTTACGTGTTCATCGAAAACTATTCAACCTCAGTTAGAGTGGAGGTTTCCGGATTGGATTAGAGACGCAGAGCAGCTCTTGAACTTTTTTAAATCCAATCTCAGAGCTATGCATGTAATGAGAGGCATGCAGTGTTATCATTTACAGGATCAGGTTAGATTGGTTTAAATGCAGTTTTATAAAACTGTGGATTAGATATTATTCAAAGGACTGCAGTATTTTTATATAGCAGAAACATTTTTTTTTCCTTTTTTTTTAAAATATATGTGTACATTCTGGGAAATGTTTTTGGTTGCTTTTTGTGTCATCACCTCACAGTCTGTCTGTTCTTTGTTTTTTCTGTTTTCTCTGTGCCACCATTTCTTCATTCACTTCCTGTCTTATCTCTACTCCACTCCTGTGTTTTCTTCATCGGTTCTTTTACAGTTCTAGGTGGGTTCACCTCTCCTCCTTGATTTGCTGTCAGATCCATTTTTCCATCTCTTTTTTTTTCAGAATAGATTTTGTATTAAGCTATAGTAATAGATCAGCTGGTTGGTCAGTGTTATTGCAGTCAGAATGCAGGATTTACTTCTATAGATCTATAGATCTGTAGATCTGTGAATCACAAACTGATCTCCTCTCCGCTGTGTGAGCCTCCTGCTCTGAACCTCTCCGCCTCCTCCCGTTTCCTTCTCTCTGGGATTTCTCCAGGAGGAACGTGCAGCTGGCGCTGAACCCTGACACCTTTTCCTCAGAGATCGTCAGTGCCAAGGAGATGCACGACATCTGGTCGTGGATTCCCGAGCGCTTTGCCCTGTGCCAACCGCAGCTTCTCTTCACCACCTCCGTCCACGGCTGCAGCCTCAACAGGTGAACTCGTCAGCACAGTGTAGTGTTATTGTGCAACTATTTATTGTGTGAGCCCCTTGTGACATTACTGCAGAGACAAGGTTTATCAAAAGCCCATTTTTGTTTTTCAACATTTCTATTATGTTTGTAGATTGATTGCTTTGTAAAAAATAATCTTGGACCGATTTAAAATATGCTTTTAGTTATTTTTCCCCCTATGTGTCATGCTGTCACAAAAAAAGGCTGTATAAATTTAACATAGTTCAGAGAGTGTGCTCAATAACACTCGTGACAGTTAATTTAGGCCTTTTTTTGCCTAAAAAGTTCACATTTAAAGTCATAAATTTTCCTTTTATTGAAGCATCCACCTTTAGTCTGTTACAAGTCTGGCAATGAAAGAAATATTTTATCAGAAACACAGACAGGGCACTAAAAAGCTGCGCTCATTTTAACTGTCCCCAAGATCCTTTTAATAAAACCCTGGTTTTCAGTGATTATTGTAGTTGGTATGTTTTTGTTTGACGTTAAGGACCGAACTAACTTGGATAAGGGGCCTTGCTTTGCATGGTTCAGTGTCTCATGCTCTCCTAACGCCCTGGTCACAGCCGACAAACATGCTGACCCAACTGTATTTAGTGTTTTGTCAGCAGTGGATTTGGCATCCGGGTTGGAAGTAAGCTTTTTCAGGTTTTCCTGTTGCGTACAACAGTTTCGTTAAAGATATATATTTGAAACTAAGCCACAAATGGAAGCTCTAACAGCAGATAAATGCGGCTGCAAGGTTCGAAGTGAAAGTTTTCTATATTCAGTTTCATTTATTTTTATTTTCCAATTCAAATTTAAAGAAAAATCCAACAGAAGGCTGTATTTAAATAAAGCATTTATACATAAATTATCATTTATCCTGTGGTTTAAAGCAGATTTTCAAATGTTGAGATATATTGTGATAATAGTACTGATGTTAGTTATGAGCCATATTGCCCACCCCTAATGTATGTAGATATTTAATGTTAGTAAAGGCAGATTTATGTTATTTTCCTATTTCATGTGGTAAACAATCCAACCTGTGGAATTAAAGTACAGCCCCTTTTTAATAAAAAGTAACTGAGTTCAGATTTTCTTTTTTTTCTAATATATACAGGAAATGCTAACATACATGCTAACCTTTATGCTTGCATAAATACAGAAATTGTTAATATTTAATCCTCAGATTCAGTTGAGTGCTTAAAATTGCAGTGAATTAAATGTTTTCATTTTGTCTCTAGATTCTACTCTCATTGTGAAGGCTACGAACCCACTCTGCTCCTCATCCGGACCACAGATGGAGATGTAAGCAACACTTCTTAAATAACAAGATTTATTTTATA
Organism: Kryptolebias marmoratus; assembly: GCF_001649575.2. Classification (NCBI taxonomy): domain Eukaryota; kingdom Metazoa; phylum Chordata; class Actinopteri; order Cyprinodontiformes; family Rivulidae; genus Kryptolebias; species Kryptolebias marmoratus. The sequence continues at coordinate 14,525,998 of NC_051446.1, read as the reverse complement.
TTTTTCTTTAAGGATTTTGTTCGAGGAAACCAAAGAGACGTCCTTGCAGATGATTTTGTTAAATAAAATCATAAAGTTTGTAATAGATTTTGTGCAAATATTGGATGTTAGAAGCCTAGTTGAGCTTCAGCTCTTATGATCAACATCCGGTTTAGGTGGTTTTCTACAGTTTAACATAGACTGGTTTTGTTCTCCTGGTTTCTGTGAATTGGTGTTCAAGTCATGTGACCTGCTGTCGTATGATTGGATTACAGCCTTGCAAACGGATGGTTGCTTGAACATTGACCTCCCAGAGTCAGCAAGACTTTTACTGGCATTATTCTGAAGTATTTTAGTACAAGCAGAATAAATGAGGTAATCCATATTATTCCAAGAACTGGAATCAGTTGTGTTTGTCATTCAGGTTTGTGGAGCCTTCCTGTCATCAGACTGGGAGGAGCGGAAGCGAGGCGGAAACAAACTGAGTTTCTTTGGCACAGGGGAGTGTTTTGTCTTCAGGGTGAGTCTTGCATCAAACCTCTACTGGTCTTTTCTTTTACTACCTGAGCAGTGACACCTTGTAGCCACTAGATGGCGCCAGCACCCATGGTTTCACATGTTCCTGATGTCCATAACACCGGCTCAGACCGGTGTGTCATACACTGAGGGAAAGGCTGCTTTATATGTCAGAAATCACTAGATCTTGGCACGTCTTTCTCATAAAAAGCAGCCTCGTTATTCTGCTCTGGTGGCCACAGTGCAGCTTTGAGCTCTAATTTTAGTAAAATTATACCTGGTCTTGAAATAGAAAAGAAGACTGGCTCTTTGATGTCTTCTCTCTGAATTATTCATCCAGCCTTCTGTGTTGAGAGGCAGCTGTGTGCTGTCTGACTAGACACCAGAAAACACAGTCATCTCAAACACGGAGCCCAGAGCACACCCATCGGAAACTCCTGTTACCTGACCCAGTAGTTTCTGACCCGACTCTCACCTGACACCACACCTGACTCTCAGCAGGTACTGAAGTCTGTCAGATGTGACTCTTCATGGTTAGAGATACTAGAAGAAAGCATGTTCAGCAGACTGTCTGAAATGAAGCCCAGACTCAAGATGTTAGGGCTTTAATGTAGTAAAACCTCATACATCTGTACAGATTGGTGTTTATTGAGGTGTAGTTGTTAACATACGATGCTCACATGCAATGTGATAAAAAAATATTTGCACATCTACCTGCCTGGGAAACCATGTGTTAATTGAAGAGTTCATATGTGGCTACAAAGGAAAAGTGCCTTCAGAAACGGCAACGGCAGAGGGAATGTTGCATGAAAACAGGAAGTGATTTGTAGGATTTAGAATCTGAAGCGATCATGCAAAACTTCCCATTTCTCATAAATAGTTTTATCACCTTGTATATAATCATCGTATTGCTACATTTGTGTGAATAATTACCTTCTTGGTGGCCTGGTGTGAAATTCATGTCAAATGCCACTTTATTTATTTTTAAGCAGTCGGGTTTGTGTTTCTCTTTTTTTTTAGCTGAAGCCAGAGATCGAGCGCTACGAGTGGGTGGTGATCCGCCACCCTGAGCTGGCTTCCTCCATCAAAACCGAGGGTCAGGAGGGCACGGCGTCCTCTGAGGACAACAGCCTACAGCAGCCGGAGAAACCTGCCGGAGATCTGTCACCGTTTCTCGCTGCTCGCCACTTCAACCTCAACTCCAAGAATACTTCCATGTTCATGGCTGGAAACTTTGACTCCATCATTGTGGGTGAGTGGGCTTTTACAGCGAGCTGTTGAGAATTTTGTGCTACGGGCTTCCTTTTAATTCTTTCTCCGAATAACTAAAATACTTGACCCTTTAATATTCAAGACTGTTAGCCTGCATCACAATGAGCACTGTGTATTTTAAATGTCTGCATCACAGTTTAAGTAAAATCCAGTCGTTTTTTTTTTTTTTTCCTTCAACTAATGCAAAGTTTCTAATCCTATATTTGATTAGGAGGGGGTGAGGGCAACGCTCTGTACATCGACTCTGAGCTGAACCACGGCCGCACAGGCAGGTGCACCACCTTCGACAACCCGCCGCTGTGCGCAGAGAGCTTCCAGGTTTCACTGCTGGAGGTGTGGGGCTTCCAGGACGCCATGGCTCAATGATTCTGAGCACAAACATGTCACACATCCGAAACTGGAGCCTCGAAAACACATTACAGTGTAACACTACAAGACGTCACGTGTGCAGCACAAAGCCCTAAATGTTCATGCAAGATTTTTGAGGCAGGAAACGGATATACATATAGAACATCTATCTAAGAAATGTTTACTTTTTTTTTTATTTATTAATGCAGGTTATCCAAATTTGAAAATGTGGGAAAGTATATTTTGTTCGTCTTCTGTTTATTTTTGTATTTGCATATTATGTTGCACTAATTATGTGGAGGTGGTGATGAAAGTGTTCAAGATTAACAGTGTTTGTGTTCCATTGAGCTGATTTCTGTATTTCATGTTTGGTTGTTTATATCTGTCTGCCAAAGTCTGTGTGAAACGAGCTCTGCAGCCCTTTAGAGATGCTTTACCAGAGCATGTAGACAAACGGATGATTCAGACAGCATTTGTGAAGTCTTTATATTTTGGTAAATGTTGAACAAGATGATGATGACGTAGTAAAGTTGTACCAGGTCGAGCAAAACTTTGGCCTAGTTTTTTTTTTTTTTTTTGGTCTTGTTTATCTAGACTTTTTGGTGCGATACTCATACTGTGAGAGATCTGATCCATGAATAAACTGAGAGGAAAAATTTTGCACCATATTTTGGTTTATACATGTTCTTGAAGACATCTTTTCATGGTACAAGATGAACCTGCTGTAGTTTCATTGTGGAACAAATGTTTGCTCATCTTTTGTCCTCTGCATATTCAGTTTATAAAGTGAAGATAACTATGTCAAAGTGTGCACTCTTAGCAAAAGGTTGACATTACATTTTTGCCTTGTATTTGTGTGTGTGTGTGTGTGGTCTAGTGAAATGTCCTTGTAACAGCTGCAGATGTGATCCAAATGTGAAAATACAGTATTAGCTTTCAGTGAAGTGACCCTGATGTTTTGTCTGGTTCCTACTTCTGTTACAGAACTTCTTAAAAAGAGTGAGCTACATTCCCCCCCC
>NC_051446.1:14503299-14522835 GCF_001649575.2 Kryptolebias marmoratus | reverse complement strand
CCGTTCTCACAGTAATGTGCTACATACTGGCCATGAGTCGCTTATCTCTGACTTCTTTTTTGCTTTACTACAAGGGTTGTCTGTTCCTAAAGAGGCTACCCTGTTATTAGATGTACATATGTTATCATTTTCTTTTAATAGGGCTCCACAGTATATCAAATTTATGGTTGTTGCAGTATCAGTGTAGCAATAAATGCCAGATATAAACTGCGTGATTTGGCTGTTACACAAAGTAGGTTTACTGCAGCTGATACCAAGGCAATAACACATAAAAGTATATACACTTATAAGCAAATTATGAAAGTATATTTTAAAAGAGGAACATGTAAAAATCACAGCTAGGATGGCATCCCAGACATGCTTCCTCTATTACTATTAGGATGTTTCCTCTTTGTGGGAGTTGACAGTGAATGGTATGACTGGAAAATATTTTGTTCACATGACTCATTCTAACAAATATATTTACAAAAGCCTGCCACTTGGCTGTTACAAGTCACTGAAACTATTATTAGATTTTACTAAAACCTAACGGAGGTAACGTGTCCGTATTTGCTTTTTTCTTCCTCGGGCATTTTGTTAAACCCTTCAGTTTGAAGACATTTTCTCCCAGTCGATGGCAGTCCATTATACTTTTGACAACAATGTATCGTCTATTAATTTGCAATGGATGCACTTTGGGTTTGATGCATCCAGGACAAAAAAATGCGTCTCGGGTAACAGATGATGCGATTTCATTTTTACAGTAAGAGGTATTGACCGCCTGTGCGAGCGCTGGTGCTGTTCATTCAGGATTCACGCTGCTAATCACACATGCGCTTCTATATTTAGCTGCTCCTTTGGGTGTTGGTCTGGCGCTTCTCCTGAAAAACCTCACCATTCAGCCGCGAGGAGTAAGATGCTTAAGTGTTTAACCCTACGACGGGATGGGCTTTTCCTTGCCCACCCACTCCCCTCGGCTAACGGCTGTGGATGGAGGGTTTAAAGGCAGGCTGTGGAGGTTCCAGCATTTATTGCTTTTAGCTTATTTTAGCTCATTTTTTACTCTCTGGTCTGGTTTAAAAAGCTGATGGTTTGATTTTAGTCAGATAAGAAAGATACATCTGAGCCAAGCCACCTCCTGTACTGTTTTCTACTAGTCAAATCTTACAAATAGGACTGTTAGAGAAGTATATCTTGGTTTATTATGTTTTCATTGTCTTAAGCAATTGTAGCAAAGGCTTTGGGTTCCTCTTGTGAGAATTTCTCATCATTTTCTATTTTGCTTCCTGAAAAAAAAACCTATTGATTAATAGCACTCAGTGACACTGGGATTCACCCAAAGCTAACAGGAAGCATCTGTGTGTAAGTTATCATGTTACACCACGCTGTTAAATGAGCTGTTTGCACACGATTGCTTAGTGTATTCCTAAAAGCGACGTAATCGCCCAGCCTCTTGTTAAATATAGAACACGTCGGTTCTGAATCAGTAGTCGGTCCAAAGAAAAGGAGAAAAGAAGACATTGCTCTTCACTGTGACCTTGTCGTTCGTGGTGCATCACCTTCCATCTCGAAAGGCTTTTCTTCTTGTTTCGTAAGGCTGTCTCAAGCGACGTGGAAATGCAAGCCGAGTGGAGAGGAAGGAGGCCTGTGATGCATGTGGAGACACTGCATCACGAGTGATGGGGCTTTACAGCCATGCTGGCATGCTGGGGGGGGGAGGGGTCCTGTAGTGCTGACTTGGTCAGGCAATGCAGGAAGAGCAAGATGGAGAGACGAAGGGGAGACTGCACAAGGTCTTTGAGTCATACACGGCTCCATTTTTCATCTATGGGGTCCTCACTTGACTTTGCCCCCTCCTTTTCCTCTTGGATGTTTGAGCCTGCATTTGCTGGTAGCCGTACAGTGGGATGGGGATGGGGGGATTTCTCAGCCTCACACACCACACGGCTGCATATCACAAGTGCCTGTAAAACACACTCTGCTGTGTGATCGAGCCCTGGTGCAAAGTGCAGAAATCTGTGCCAATGACATAAATAGAAATGTGAGTCTACTATTAGTTGTTAGGTTGTCTAGAAAAAAACAGTATTTTTTAAATTTTATTTTAAATCTCAGTCTGACAAAAACACTACATTCAAATGAATACTGTCTCCACACCTTTGAATTTCTCTATCATCCTTTATCCCTCTGCCTCCGAAAGGTGAATACGTAAAAATCAAAGGGAAAGCCTGCAGCGGAGCATACCACAGTGATGACTAATAGGGGTGACTCAAAAAAATGTTACAAGATTAACATGAGTTTTAAACATAATACTTAATTCGAATATGTCTTTTGAATTTTAAGATTACAACATTTTGTCTTACACACCTATTGTGAGACGAGGTTAATAGTTCACGAGCTTCGTTTCTCTTCCCCTCACCCCCCTTGCTCAGTCGAAAGGTGGTTTCTTCCACACGGTCAGTCAGGTGATACTTTCCGCTTCGCCATTTTGTGCTGCTGCGACGGGTATTTATCCGAAGAGTCGTGACTGTCCCGTTTACACTGTTAGTTAGGCGATTAGACGGTTCTCGTTTTAGCCGGTGTCGCATTCCCAGGCCGTGGCCTTCGATCAGTTCACGTCAAGTGCGATTTTCTTTGGACCCATTAGTAGTTGTTGTGTATATTTCTTTATTTTTATTTTTTATAAATACAGAGTGAGAAAGAATGTCGAGCTCAAGCCCCGAATACGCACCGTTCTTCGCAGTGATGGGTGCCTCCGCGGCTATGGTGTTCAGCGGTAATTATCACACTCTTTGGTTTATCTTATAAACTTTTTCTTGTATGTTATCGCTGTCAGTGTTAATTTGAGTGTTTAAATCCAATGAAGTATCGCTGTCAGCCGTGGCGCTCGCCTTGAAGCTAATGTAGCTAATTAGATGCTAACGTTTTCAATGCTAACTCTGAGCTGTCATGTAGGCTATGCATAGCCGGACAGCGACCGTACTTTATTTCTAACATCTGTTTTTTTTTTGTGATTGTCAGTCACATTTATCGCTAACAACATTTAACACTTCAACCTCAGACAGCCGAAAGGACTAGTCAAGGCAAGTTAACTAGTTTCTGGGAGCTACTAGTTAGCCTTTAGCTTTGTTCGGTAGCGCTTGAAACTGAAACAAAAGCACACGAAAATAAAACCTGCTGTTGGCTTTATGGTGTCAGAACAGAACAATATTACGTTAAAGCAAGGTCTATTTGTTTGTTATAATTTACAATACAAGTTTTAACCTTTTACGGTTGTGTTTCTCCTAAACAGCTAACAAGCAGCATTTAACCCATTACTGATTACCTTCTCTGCTTCTTTACTAAGTACCTTCATAAGTAAGATGTGTATGTGTGTAAATGTCACAGGTTTTGCACAGAGCAACTATTAAGTGTGTAAAAGTCAATGAACATCATCAATTTAGGACTTTAAGTTTAGTGGTTCCACGTAGCCGTCTTACCTGTAAGCCACTATATATAATTATAGGTGTGAATATTAATTTAAAGCAGCTTATTTTCTGTTAAAAGGGCTCTTTCCTGTACCTTTAAACCCCCACTGGAAACAGTTATCACCTGGTTAACTTCCTTATTACTGAAAGGAGTGACACGAGGTCACATGATGATCACATGAGACCATTGATTCTTTGAAATGTCAAATTTAAACCTTGAATCTGAGAATTGGCATTAAATATGTTCAAACTAATGCAATGTGCGGATTCTTTTTTTTTTTCTCAGAAACACAGCCTTAGTTACAAACGCCCAAACTAGGTTTTTGTATTTTTTTTTTTTTAGTTTAAAGTGGCACAGACAGTGGACTTTGAAATGTTTTATTGCTGGTTATAGATGTGTTTTTTATGGATTCTTTTCCCAGGTTGCCATTAGTTCTCCATCAATTGTTATAGAAGATGCCAGCATGTGACTGGTGTGAAATTAACTCTCTGCTAATTGACATTTACAGAGAATTGGACTCGCTGTTGCTCGAGGCCTTGCTCATAACTGGATTATTTAAAGTTGGAAATTGCAGGTTGATTGTATTAGCTTTGGGTAATTTCTGCATATCCTTTATCAGACTTTTTTATTTTTTTTATTTTTTTTTTCCAGCTCGGGGAAATCTTGTATGAAAACTGCTATTATCACGAGAAGCATTAGAGTGCTCCTGTGGTTTCCAAACAAGTTAAATGTTTGGTAATAGAAAACGCCAGCCTGGTGGTGGTGCTTCATAACGCTAGCGAAGGAGTGACAGCTGGGGAGCTTGGTGGTTGGGAGGGGCGAGGGGGGGTCGTGCTGCCAGGAAGAAGGGATGTGATGGAGGCTGGGAGGAACAGGGATGCCTAACGATACAAAATCCAGATGGAAGAATCACGCACCTTGTTGTCATATCCACTAATGTGGCTTATACCAGTTCAGAAACCGAAGAAATCTGAGGTCTGGCTCGAAGCGGTGAACACGCACAGGGTGTCACAAGTAATGTTTACCATGACTGCTGTGCTGCTGTTGTGTTTGCTGATACAAGAACATGTGGATGGCTACATGTATTGTTGTCAGGTCTACAAAGGTTAGGATTCAAATGTTGACTGCTTTAAACTGTATAGCTTTAATTTTCATTTCATATAGCAATTTGTATTCCCTCTAAGTTGCTGTTAGATTCTTAAAATAAAGTAAATCTTAAAATGCCACTGTGTGTTCTGGGCAAATTTGATTAGAGTCCAAATGTGTGCAGCCTGGTGTTCTTTCTTGCTGCACAGCTAGCATGCAGTTTTTATAGAGTAATGTATGCTGTTTGGTGCATGATCATTGTGCACGTAAGATCATCCATAGCTGGAGGCACCTCCTGTCCTGACGTCATGGGGCATCCCATATATCAAGTATTCAACAGGGATAACGCATGAAAAGCCTAAAAACAAAAGGATTAGGATTAAAATCTAGATGCTCTGCCTTCACACTGCAGGAGAAAACCTCCCCGTAACACATGAAACCTTCCCGATCGGTACACAATGACGGCTGCTTTTCTTTTGTCACACGTCAGTAAGGCCAAGACTATGAAGAAACAAGTGAGGTGGGTGAGGCATATTCTTACTAACAGTGGCTAAAGTTAAAGTGTTGGATGGTTCAAAAAGCCCCAAAGCTAGATGTTAGTTTACATATACTGTCCTCTTCAGTAGTTTGCTGTTTTGAATCAAAAAAGTCCATCTTACAAGGAGATTATTTGGTTGATTGTGCATGTGTTTGCTGCAGTTGAAACAGTGTGTTGTTGGAATTTGACATTTGAGTTCTCCATCTGATCATGTGGGCCAAAATGAAAAGTAAGACTGTGTTTTGCTTTTGTTGGGGGTCTGCAGAAACCGAGCCCAGTCGCGCTCGGGCAGACGTCCTTCGATCGGCCGGAGTGATTTAACCCGCGCCGATGGCACCGGTCTCCTGCTGCGTCACCAGAAACTGAAAGGAACATGGCCGGATGCCATGTGCACGCTTGAAGCCTTTACAGCTGGGCGTGTAGTTCACCGGAACCGTCTTTGCACTCGCAGAATACGAGGAAAGAGGAAGCGCAGTGCAGGACACCCCGGGCTCTCAAGATCAGACTACTTTCCAAGATCTTACTGGGGACTTCTCAGATTTAATCAGCATCATTGTGGTTTTAAGGAATCAAGAAAATGACCTTGCTAGACAGTTTATTCACCAATCCATTAGGGATTTAAAAAGTTTTAAAAGATGAAATTGTGCTCTTTCTTATAGAGGGTAGATTGTTTGAGTCGTTTGCAAAAGACTACCTGTCTGTAAGTAGAATCTAGTGCAAAATGCATTAGAAAATGAACTAAATAGTTCTGTTTATTGCAGGATTTGGGACTATGACAGCACATATGCATTAGAAATGAATCAGCCTATATACCAAATCAGAATACGGCTCCATATCATCACTGTTACATGTTTTGTGGTTGTAAACGTGTTCGTGTAATTGCAGCTGTTCATCCCACGGTGTGGAGAAATCTCGTCAGACCTGCTTGTGTCAGATTTGTAGCTCCTCTGACAGCCTCACCTGCAGCTTGTCGAGTTGAGCTAATAGGAGCTGTTCGGTATTTGCTTTGTTTCTAGTTTGAAGCTGGGTGATTGACCATCGCTGTCATTAGACCGGTGTGTGTGATGTAGGCAGCAATGTTTTCTCCTCAGTATCAGAGCCATGAAGCTTTCTGTCATCTTCATCATGTTGGAGTGAGCTTTGCCAGAGACTCCTGTGTTGTGCAAAATGCACTCGACACACATTGCATCATCATGAAATGTTAGTTCCCCTCTGATGCACAGTTTCCTTATGTCAACATCCCTAAGTGTTAAAGCCCATGGCTGTTTTCTGACAATAAATAAACATCTCACCTGTGTGACAGGTGTTTCTATAATGTCAACATGCGAGTGAGTTTATAATGAAAAACCAAACTTGTAACAGATATTTGGCCTCTTTGAATGGGTGGGGACGGGGAAGTGACGTGTCAGTTTGTCAGCTGGAAAAATCCCGCCGTGAAATCATGTCGGATTTTTTTTTTTTCTTTCTTTTTAAGGAAATAGAATCTGTGACTGTTGTATTGTTGCTCCATGTCTTATTTCGCTTCTGCTTTGTTGTTCAGCCGTGCCCCGTGGTCTATCGTGTTATTCCCGTTGTGCTTGAACATGTCGTGTGTTTTGTCTCCCTCCAGCCTTGGGAGCGGCCTATGGCACAGCGAAGAGCGGCACGGGTATCGCTGCCATGTCTGTGATGAGGCCGGAGCTCATCATGAAATCCATTATCCCCGTGGTCATGGCTGGTATCATAGCCATCTACGGCCTGGTCGTAGCAGTGCTGATTGCCAACAGCACCTCAGAGAACATCACTCTATACAAGTGAGCTCAACTCTCGTTTCACCGTTTTAAACACTGCTTCAGAGCTGATCACATCAAATGTTGGGTCTGTGTTAACCGACTGCAGAACTGCCCCTCTTATCACCTCATCACATACGTTTGGAGGGGTTTCTGTCTGCGCGCTGTAACCCCACTCTTAGCCTTTTAGTCTTAGTGTTTAATTTAAGAAAACTTCCTGTTGACTAAATATACATTTTCTAACTTTCACATCTAGTTAAACCCGTCTTGTGCTGACTAACGCTGCTCTGTGTCTGTAGGAGTTTCCTCCACCTCGGAGCGGGGCTGAGCGTGGGCCTCAGCGGGCTGGCGGCAGGCTTCGCCATCGGCATCGTGGGCGACGCCGGCGTGCGGGGCACGGCTCAACAGCCGAGGCTTTTTGTGGGCATGATCCTCATCTTGATTTTTGCCGAAGTCCTGGGTCTCTACGGGCTCATCGTCGCCCTCATTCTCTCCACAAAGTAAACTCCCCACCACCCCCTCCAGATATCTCTACTACGAGATTGATCTTTTATGTTGCTGCTAGAGAAAGTGTAAAAGTGGGGGGGGGGGGAGATAAAAAAAAATTAAATGAATAAAAAAAATCTGCCATGCAAGATGAAAGAAATGAAAATGGAGGGGAAAAAATGATTTAAAATGGCTCCATAAATATGGTCTTTTTCTCAACGATGTGTACAGTTGTCCCAATTTGATAGTTAACTTGTAAATGCGCAATGTAGTGATTCGTCTGTCTTGTATGTGTGTGTGCGTGTGTATAAAAAAAGAAAAGAAAATTGGTAAGATGAAGATTTCTTTCTTCCCTCCACTTATTTCAGGCTTTGAATTCAGCCGAGGCAGCTTGGCTTCTGGTTTTAAAGAGCTGACCAAAAAAAGGCCGCTCAGCTTTTGTTTCCTCCTTCCATATCGACAGGGCAGTTGTAAGAATATCTGAAATAATCTCAAGGATCTATTTGTAAAAACGATTGTGTATGGACTTAAGATTTTTTTTTGTTTTGTTTGTTTTCCACTGATTTTATTTATAAGAAATTGTTCATTGAACTGTTCAAATGCAGCAAAAGTCTAATTGTCCGGGATATATACATATATAAATATATATACAGATGTATAAATATCTATATAGATAGATTTAATGCACTGTGGGTTAATTGTGATAAATGGTTGGAATTCCTCTGGATGTAATTCTTGGTTTAATGATTCAGACTGCCTTTAGTATGTTGCTGGTGGAGTGGGCGTTTTGTGTGTATCTGTATTCTAATCAAAACGCGAACATCTTCAAAACTTCAGTGTTTCTTCCTGTAGTACTGCTGTTTGCATTAAAGGTGTGTGTGTGTGTGTGTGTGCGCACGCGCGCCCTGCGTTGGGTCTCACAGGTGTAACTTTTCACATTCCATCTCTCCTTCACGACCTTCCCGTTTCATCCGTGGCCGTAGCTCGTCTCTCCCTCATTCCAGCCGTTTTAAGTCCTGCATGGGGTTTCAGTGTTTTCTCGCTGTTGGAACATGAATTCTGCAGAGCAGATTCGTTTCCGAAGATTTAATCCGGATCAGAATGCAACTCGGGGCCGTCAAGGATTTCAAGCTCCCTAGGAAAATTTGTAAGTGAGATAGTTTTAAAAAAAAAAGGCAGCAAAAATCTGTGACGGGGGGGATTAACAGTAGAATCTCTTGTGGTTTTCTGCAAGTTTGATCTGGAACTTCTTTTCTGGAAATGAAACTGCTGGTGCATTTTACTGAAGCGGCAATCTAAAATCCTGTACAAGCGCTGATATTGAAGCTACCCTGATGTATCAACGTTTTCACAATTAAAGATTCCAACTTTTGACTGACTTCCAAACACAAAGTGTTTTCACTACTTCATCTTTTAATTCCCATACTGACTGTGCCTTGTAGAATTTGAGAAATTGCACTTTCTGCAAAAAAAAAAAAAAAAAAAATAGAATTCAGAGTGAATGCTGAATGACTGCTGGAAAGCTATGAGTAGCAAAATGCTAAAATCTCAAAGAAAAATGAAAGCAAAAGGCTAGCTAAGAGAAATGTTTCTGCAATGCATTTCTATGGGGAAAATATTTGTCAAGTTAAATGTTTTGAGAAGTACAAAAGTCCTAGCGCCTGTCTCCTGAAGGAGTTGAACCTTTTGCTATCTGAATGGCATATGAGACAAAAACAGGAAGTAAATCACGGTTATCACAAAAAACGTAGCTTTTACAGTATGCATCTTTCAGTTTCACTCTGTGCTCAGACCATACCACAAACTGCAAAAGCAGCACTAATAAAAATAAATAAATGGGCGGATTGTGCTGGAGGCAGGTATTCAATCACAACAACCCAAGTTATGGAAACATAATTGGTACACGTTTTATTTTAGCTGCACAGGACAACCATACACCATCTCTTATCTACAAAAGGGAAAAAAAACTAACTGCAAACGAACTCAATCTGTTTCAAGGCTCTTGAGCAGAGTCTGAGAAATACTGCTGATGGCGCTGAATGTGGCGCTGTCAGGAAACAACTGAGTGAAGTCTTTGCCCTCCTCTAAGCTGGCGCTGAGACGAGGATCCAAAGGCACAGAACCTGAAGAGAGAAGATCAAGATGAACCAGCTTCTCGACTGAATCAGCAAATAGTACAATAACACAGTAAATGCAGAGCAATCGAGTGTGTCTGAAGGTTGCATATATGACTTTTTGGCACACATTAGTTTACTTTGCAGGGTAGCTGCATGTGACTCATCTGCACACACAGCTGGTAACAACTGAAAGAAACCAGCTTTAAAATACACTATTCTGTCCAAAAAGTCTCATCTGATCCAGCAACTCATTATCTACCTCCTCCCAGCACCAGAATTTGGATCGACCATTTTAACAGTGTGGCAGTGGTGCAAAAAAAAGAAGAAAAGGTTTCAAAAATCATAAATTGCAAGTGCGTTCAGGGTGTGGGGCGCCCTCTTGTGGCTGCAGGCTGACATTACAAACCGCTCACTTTGGTCTGTCTCACCTAAGAACACGGATCCGGTCAGTTCGGCCAGTTCTTCACCACCACCCTTTGAAAATATGTTGCTGCACTCCTGTAAAATAACAGCACTAAGAGAGGAACAAACATCCGGAACTGCGTTCGATTCGCATTCAAACTAAAACAGATGACTCACCGAGCAGTGTGGGCAAACAAAGCCGCTCATGTTCTCTACAATTCCCAGGATCTGAAGACCTGTTCTTTTGCAGAAGGTGATTTCTCTCCTCACATCTCCTGTTGATACTGCCTGTGGGCCCAACATCAGTTCACACAGAGATAAAATGTAGCTGGCTGTAGCCCCTCCTCGAATGTAAACTTGGGTTAATAAGTCTGCTGTTTACCTGAGGTGTGGTGACCAAAACGGCCCCATCCACTCTGTGTTTTTTTAAGTTTTCCAGCACGGCCAAGTGCTCGTCGGACGTCCCCGGTGGTGTGTCCACCAGCAGCACATCCAGCTCCCCCCACGCAACGTCTGACACGAACTGGCCAATCAGAGCTGGAGGACGGAGGATCATTCAATCAGACATGAGGATATTGAGATAAATGAGCTCAAGAGCAAAATTCTATTGCCTCTCTTTTAAATTTACAGTCATACGTCGACACCTATTGCCCAGTTTGGGAAAAGTGTGAAAATTTTTTTGCATACAATTGAGAATGATAGAAATTCCTCAGAGTTGTTGATCATTACATGACTGCCTAAACCTAACAAAAATCCAAACGTGACAAAACAAATCACCCAGAGTCCTGTGGGCCAAGTACACACCTTTCGTCAAAGACTTATTGTGCAAATGTGTGCCCCTAAATTTGCACAATAAGTTCGATTAGTTACACTGGTGAGGACAGCCGCTTTACAGTTACTTCCACTGACTGACACACCTGTTTTCTTTGGGCCCCTCCACACCACAGCTTCATCGGGGTCCTCCATCAGGAAGCCGATGGACATAAGAGCCAGACTCTTCTGTGGGTCCGTGTAAACCGGTACCCAGCCTGAGTCACACTGGTGCACCTCGGGCCGGCCCACACTCAGCATCCGGGGGATACTGGGCCCGCACAGGTCAACGTCCAGGATGCCAACCTGATGAGCACAGGCGTTTGGGTGATCTGTAGGTTAACCCCATCTGCTTGATGTCCACGTGAAAGCAGTCAGGCACTGGAGAAGCTCACCTTCTTTCCTGCATGCCTGAGAGCCAGGGCCAACTCTGTGGTGATGGTGCTCTTTCCCACACCTCCCTTCCCTGACAGCACCAGAACAACATGCCGAACCTGGGCCAAGTTCCCATCTCACATAGAGTAGAGAAAGAAAGCAAAAAGAAAGGTTTACGTCACCATTAATAGCTGTTTATTAGCTAACCATAAAGATTAGCTACAGGCTAATTTGTCATTTTGGTAGCTTTATGACAGTTAATACTTAGACATAATAGACAATAACATTTCTTCACAAACAGAAACTTGTCAGATGATATGTGTATGGTTTGGTCTACTTTTATAAGCAATTTTGAGTAATAATATCGATCTTAGCAGGTGACTGAGTTGAAAGTTTGAGTTAGCTTCAGCTAACCAGTAACATAAGTCCACGGTCGGTTGCAGTTTCCTGCTATAAAAATATTTATCAAATGTAACAAATGAACAAGCTATAAATACCACTAAAACCTTAGCTTATTTTTCATTTATCCAATATATTCCACATACCACGACTCTGCTCCATATTTTAGATTGAGAGCTACAGCACGCATACGGCAAGGAGACAACAGCTTCCGGTATCGTCAAGCACCAATCACAAGGCTCGTGTTGAAAGTTTGTCCCGCCCCTCTTCACAAGCAACCAATAGGCCACGGGTTTGAGAAATGGTGCATTCAAGTGCACCTAAAAACTGTAGCACTTTACCGTTTGTGCCTGTTTAAAGAAGATAGTGATATCAACCAGAGCAACAGGACAACAAACAGTTCTAAAACTTAATTTTTACGACTTTAGAAGAAAATTATAGATGTTTAAACGACTCTATTTGCTAATTTGTTGTTACGTTTTGAATAAAAAAATGCTTTAGAGTCGTACTATCAACAGCACTAACAGTTTAGAAAGCATTTCATAGTGTTTGTGTTTTTCTGTATTGCATTGCACAAAGCGTTCAGATCAGCAGGGCCTCACGTGACGCATCTTAGACAAGCCAGTTTCCATGAACTCCTCCTCCGCTAAGCTTTAATCCAATGGGAGCTCAGTGAAGGAGTGGAGAAGTTGTGTTTACGTCTGTAAGTGGGACAGAGTGCACACACACCGCAGCTGTCACACAGACGGACAGGAAAGGCAAATGAGCCACAAGCAAAACAGGGTACAGGAAGACCAGTGGAAGGTAAGAGCAGGACACCACGGCTACTTTTCTGCTTGTTTTAGGATGAAGCATCGCTTGGGAAACTTAGTGGGACATTTGTGAAATTTCCGCTGTCAGCTGATCATGATGATGATGATGATGATGATGATGATGGAGTGAAGCTGTGGAGGTTGAGACACCGAGGCAAGAGAGTTGAAAGTTTGATTTAGTATCTTAAAAAAAGACTCATGTTCACACTGCTGTCCAGTGGTGACTAAGTTATTGTCATACCCATGAAACAATGTTACTGTCCTGACTCAGAGCTCCAGATGATGCATTTGGAGTAAATAGGGTAAGGCTCAATTAAAATGAGACTTGCTCTAGACTGACTAATCTAAACTAATGGGAGTCATCCGCTGCACCTGCTTTGCAAAGCAGCAAGCAGCTGCTGCGTTTAGGGGCTGACATTAACAGGAGATGTGCCACCAGGTCCAGGTACAGAAGGTAAAACTGTCTCATTTTTACAGCAGAGATGATTCATCTGTCATACCTGTAGCCATGAGGATACCTGCAGTCTAGTGTGGTTGTCTTTGTCTGTGGGTTTTATTGTGAAGGGTTGCATTTCAGAGAACAGAACCTCAACTGAGGGAATCGATTGTAATGATTCGTGTCAGCAGATGGTAAACAGCTCAAAACTTGGATTTGATTTTGTCAAACCATAATAATCGTCTCTTTTTGATCAGTAAATCAGCTGTTATCTGGTTTGAGTTAAAAAAAGACTTAGCTGACATTGCTGAGGTCTGAAACTGTTGCAATTTTGTGGGTGTTTTGTGCTCTTTATCAGAAAGTAGCTCAACTGTGTGACTTAAATCTACTTACATTTAGCAATAATGTTTTTGCCTGTGTATCTGTTACTAAAATATTTCATGAACCACTGGACAGATTTTAATAAAACTTTCAAAAACTAATCATTGGATGCACGTCTACAGCTGATTAGCTTTTGGAGTGAAACCAGTTCAAAATAGCCGCTGCAGCCAACTGACCTTTGAAAGCTCAAAAATTGATATATGTCAGTCAATTTTATTGATATTCTGCTAAATTGTAGCCGTGAGGCAGTCCTACTTGTTGCACAATTTCTTTGCTTTAAACTGTAGCATTAACTGTTGAATTCAACCATGTTTGTCTGTAAGAAAATATCTCATGAATGACTAGTTAGATTCTCATGACACTTTCAGAAATGAGTCATTGCACGTACATCTACGTCTGCGCAACATTTGGAGTCAGTCCAACTCAAGATGGCTGCCTTAGCCAAACACAAACATGGCTCGAACTCGGCCAGTTTGACAGACGTGGAGCTAAAGTGTGAGGTTGCGCATAATTGCATTCTGTGAATTGTGTCACACCTTTTTGGGCCGAGTGACTTGCTGAATGAAGCTAGCCTACAGTTGATTTAAAGATCCAGCACATGCATGGATGTGCTTCCTGTGGCCAACTGTGGCATACGGAGACAGATAGAAATAGATCCAGGACAATCAAATCATTCTGCACCGACTGCCTCATGGGGACGGTAACAGAGCTTTGAACTGGCTGCAGGAGTGTGTCAGTGACCTGCTTCTGAGCTGTCTGACAGGTTTGTGAGGAAGTTTGCAGCTTCTCTCAGCACAAGAATTGCACCTTCAAAGTCCTCAGATTCCAAAAACCTGCATGTGTGAACTCTTCTAATTTTGATTCATTTTGTGGTTAAACAGTTTGCTGTTATTCCCCTGTCTGTCCCCTTTTTTTTTTTTTTTTTTTGAAAGCATGCCCCTAGAAATCCATGAATAAAGACGACGTGTGCTTGGAGAGCACCGCTGACCTTACTTACTGGCCATATATCAAGAAGCGCACGGCCTCCAGCTCGTTTGCCAGCTGGTCACTGGGTCTTGTGCCGGCTGTCCGCAGAGCTGCCATGCTGAGACGAGGCAGGAACAGCAGAGCTCGACATTTGACCTGGAGTGACACGAGGCAGGAGACAGATGTCCTGGCTGCGGACCATTCCACCGACGGTGAGGAGCGGGAGAGCCAAGCAGTGACCCAGGTGAGAGACGGCGTGAAAGTGGCTTGAGCACGAAAGCTGCAGTGGAAAAAACATAAAAAAAAACAAACAAAGGAAAACCAGAGAAACTGGATTTTCTGTGAAAATGCAGTGTGAACGCCAAGCACTGTAATGACTTTGCTGAAACTTGCTGAAGCTGAGCTGTTAAAGCTAAAAGTAGCAGAATGGTACTAAAAGTACCATAAGAGGACAAAAATAGAGGAAGTACACTGACACAGATTTCAAAGAGGACAATGTTTTCAAAGGATT
Source organism: Kryptolebias marmoratus (assembly GCF_001649575.2). Taxonomy (NCBI): domain Eukaryota; kingdom Metazoa; phylum Chordata; class Actinopteri; order Cyprinodontiformes; family Rivulidae; genus Kryptolebias; species Kryptolebias marmoratus. The sequence goes on along the minus strand of NC_051446.1, from coordinate 14,508,303 downwards.
TACAGAGGTTTCTTTGCATTTTTATGGGAAAAACATGTTAAAAAGTAAACAAATTACAAAAACCAAAAGCCACAGCACCCATCTACGGAATGGGCTGAACACTGTGATACGTGAAGGGCTAAAAACAAACACACACACACAAGTATGCAGAAGCAGTTAGATTGCGAAAGAACGTGCCGAAACACAAACAGGAAAATAATAGTGTAGATGCTGAATCAGCTTAAGAAAAAAACAAAACAAAAACAGAAAGGCTTCAGTAGTTTTCCACTCGTGTTGATCTGTCAGAAATAGATGTTAGATGTGCTTCAGAGGCCAGCAGAGGCAGGCTGGTATTTTTGGAAGGTGTCTAATTTTACTTAGTGGCACACAGGACGTCTTATGGCAGCGAGACACGCCAACCTTTTAGGGAAATAAGACACTTTTTGGATAGCTGGAGTCAAAAACACAAAGACCTGTCACTTTTACTGAGCCATGTCTGTGGACTCATGAGGCTCTGATTTGTGCTGTGTGTGTGTGTGTGGGGGGGTGGGGGTGGGGGAACACAGATCAGCGATTTGGAGCCGGAGGTGGATTACCCGGACAGACCAGCGAGCGTCTCAGAGGTGGTGCCCTTGCCCAGCACGCCGCCGCTGACGGGGGAGTCCTTCTGCCTCTGCGAGCCTCAGGAGGAGGTCGGCCAAGGCTTCGGGGTCACCTCCGACTGCGTCTGCGGGGAGGAGGATCAGGGTGAGGACGAGATGGTGAAACACAGCTGGAGAAGACACAAACATTGAACAGCCGACCGGAGAATAGGCGCATCTTTTTTTTGTCAGTGTTGTTGACTTTGTGAGCGTGTGAGTTGTGTTTTTGCACAGCTGTTACAAAGGAAGATGTGTTCAGCGTGATGAAACACAAAATGGTACATTGTTGGTGAAGTAACTTGTGATTTTAATAAGACTTGTTGTTCTTATGCAGTTGTAAAACTTCAGCACTGGGCTGCACAATATCAGACAAACATGATATTATTGTTGAATACTACAAAGTTGAGATAAACCCACGTGCATGGCACTGTATTATATCTTATGAATTATTATAACCATAATATTGCGCACTTTGATGTTTTTTCAGTATATTCTGCAACCCTACTTTTGCGTTGATGGCATTAAATTAGTTTCCCTTTTTCCAACAATATGTTGTTTTTTTCTAGTTCATGCAGCTGGTAAATTGAAGCATCCTGTCAAATCCTAACACAGGACTGTAGTGTTAACATCTTCTAGTTGATGCTGAACACAAAGGAAGGAAGCTGAAAAACTTCCCTGTGGGTTAAAGTGATCGTTCAGATCTGGCGTTCAGCTGTAGGAACCACCGACCTCTGCTGTTGGTTAAGTGTGAAGCTCCTAATGTGCTTTCTGTGCTGCGTGCTTCCTCAGCATTTGACTGGGTGTGGGATGAGCGCTGCATGTCGTCCGGCGCTTTCCTCAGCTGCGACGACAGGAAGGTGAGCTTCCACTCGGACTACAGCTGCGGCACGGCTGCCATCCGCGGCACCAAGGAGCTTTCAGATGGTCAGCACTACTGGGAGGTGAAGATGACCTCGCCGGTCTATGGAACGGACATGGTTGGTGTCAGTCTCTGAAAGCATGTGGATTTAGTCTGAATGTACTCTGTATCCTCAAGTGAGGGCTGATTCGCCTGGTTGTTTTTTTGGGTGGGGGTTTGTGTAGATGGTGGGGATTGGAACCTCTGAGGTGAACTTGGAGATGTTCAAATACAGCTTCGGCAGCCTGCTGGGTCACGATGAAGACAGCTGGGGGCTCTCCTACATGGGTAAGAAGTGATGTGTGGAACTAGCTGTATTTTTTACCTATTATAGCAAGCAGTTGAAGCAAACAATCTGTTTTTGTTTGTTTGAAGGTCTGCTCCAGCACAAAGGGGACAAGGTGAAATTCTCATCTCGGTTCAGTCAGGGCTCAATCATAGGAGTGCACCTGGACACGTGGCATGGCACCCTGACTTTCTACAAGAATCGGCACTGCATAGGTGGGTTTTTGACACCTTTGTGCCTCCGTGTATTTCAAGATTGCAGCATTTTAGATACAGTTATGGGAAAAAAAGTCCACCCTCTTTTAGTTATATGGACATAAGAAAATGATCCGGACTTTATTAGATGCTAAAACCTTTTAATTTACCCTCAAGTGTACAGAAACACATGACAGATCCCAGCATGTCATAATTTATTAAACAAGGAAATTTATTAAACAAATGAAGCCAAAATGAAAAAGGAACTGTGTGAAAAGTCCACCCTCACTGCTTCCATTGGATTTGGGAGGGAAAGTATCAGCCAGGAGCTACTGGTTGAAGGTTAAAACTTGTGACAAGACGATTAGAGAAAGACTCAACAAGTATGGTTTGGTGGGAAACGTAGCCAGGAAAAAGGCTTTTTTCCTCTAAGAAGAATACGGCAGCATGACTTAGGCTGTTGAGGTGCATCTGAAAGGACCTCAGGACATTGATTTTCTTTAGACAGGTGAGACCAAAGTGGAGACGTTATCTATAATTCAAAGGGTCACATTTGGGGAAAATCAGACATTATAGAAACACAAACACCTCATACTGTCAAGCATGGTGGTGGAGGGATGATGATTTGGGCTAGTCTTGCAGCCACTGGACCTGGGCACCGTGGGGTTATCGGGTCGGCCACAAACTCTTCTGTAAACCAAAGTATGTGAGGCTGGAGCTTGAACCAAACTGTTCAAAAAGCAGAACAACGGAAACAAAGGTCAGCAAACCTCGGTGAACTAAAGCAGCGGGGTCCAATCCTGGTCCCGGAGGGCCACTGTCCTGCAGGTTTTAGATGTTTCTCTGCTCTCCAGCAGGTCTTTGAGTTCTGCAGAAGTCTGTTAATCACTCAGTCATTCAAATCAGGTGTTTCAAAGCAGAGAAACAACTAAAGCATTAAGTATAGTGGCCCTCCAGGACCAGGATTGGACACCACTGAACTAAAGAGTGGGCCAAAATTCTTCTCCAACCATGTAAGAGACCAATAATGAGAGTTATTTCTGCCAAACAAGGTTCTATAAGCTGTTAAATCATGGGGTAGCTGTAGTTTCTCACTCAGCTCTTTCGTTCTGGCCCTGTTTTTGTTTAATAAACAGAGACATGATGGAATTTGTTGTGTTTTTGTACACTAGAGATTGGGTTTGAATATTTTTAAAGCCTGCTAAAGACCAGATCATTATGTCCGGATAAGTTAAACCCTAATCTTGATAGAGGGTGTATTTTTTTTTTTTCCCATGACCCCACGCCCGGCTGGGTTTTAAAATCTGGATCCTTCCTTCCACGTCTAACAGGTGTTGCCGCCACCAGGCTGCAGAACAAGAAGTTCTACCCCATGGTGTGCTCCACGGCAGCCAAGAGCAGCATGAAGGTGATCCGTGCCTGCCACACACCCACCTCCCTCCAGTACCTTTGCTGTGCCCGGCTGCGCCAAACGTTGCCCTGCTGTCCCGACGTAGCTGCCGCCCTGGAACTGCCCCCGGGCCTGCGCGTCCTCCTCCAGAACCACCTGGGCTGGGTCTTCGCCCTCAGCAGCAGCCCCGATTCGTCTTCATCGTCATCAGAGGAGGAGGAGGAGGCGTACTTCTCCGATTCCTGCCAGCGGGATGGCGACAAGCAGACCAGCGTGCCTTCGAGCCCCGTCTCCACCCTGAGTGCCTGCGCCTCCCTCAGCCCCGACCCATTCGACTGCCCCCGCCACACGGCTTGCCACTGCCCCCCGACTCCCCCGAGCAGCGACTACGACAGCTGCTGCTCCGAGCCGGAGGATTACCAGTGCAAGAGATGTCGCTGGACATGACGGGGTCGCCTCTGAACATTCTGTCCGAAGCTTTTCTACCACTGCCATCCACGTTTGCTCAGAGCAATCTGGACTTGTAGCCGCTTTTTATGTAAAAAAACAAACAAACAAAAAAAAAAAAACTTGAACTGAGAAACAGTGAAAGAATGTAAAGCATCAGAGGGCTATTTGAGCCAATTTATCTTGCTCAAGTTATTTATTTTGCTTTATTTTTTATTTTATTTTTAAAAATATGCCTGTGTTACTTCAGATTAGTCAGATTAGACCTTGATGACAAACAGGGAAAAAAACAAAAACAAATTTAATCTCAGGTATAAACTCCAACAGGAGAGGTTATTTTTTTTTTAAATACTGTAAAGCTAAAGTTTGATTTTATAATCACTGGTTATCAGCTGAGTTTGTCAATTCTTATGAGTTTTTTTTTACTTTTTTAAATATTATTATTATTATTATTACAGTTACATTATTGAATATGAGCTTTCTTGCTCAGGGCTATTCTGTAAAATAAAATCAAAAATAGAAACTCCTGCTGTGGCTTATTTTATACCCAAATCACACAGAAACACTTGGGAACAAACAAACTCAATTTTTCCCCTGTGCTTATTAAAATATTTCTTTATTTACATAAAAAGGTGCTAGCTTGTAAACATTGATAAGGATACAACAGGTAGTGTTTCAAAAGCAAGGATTCCATATTTTGGTTTTTAATGTGTGCAGGTTAGTCCAGGACCAGCTGAGGGTTCTGGGCTGTGAAGCAGCGGTACACTCTGGCTGAAATCTCGGCTCCGATCCGTCTCTCCTTCCCTTCGGTTTTCACCAAGAGCCCAGTCAGCATCCCTTTCCTCTCCGCTTCTGATTCCAACTTCTGGTAAGCCTTAAAAAAAACAAACTTCTGAGCACCGTTTGGCACACAGAGCCATCAGGACTTGTGTTAGGAGCTACCTGCAGGAGCGCTCGGGGAGACGGGAAGGACTCGGTGACGGCGGAGGCCACGGCGGGGCTGACTCTGTTCAGCTGCTGGATCTGTCTGCTCCAGACCAGGCCAAGCCCCGAGCCGTCCCTGTCCACACGAGCCCCGGCGGCCCACGAACCGTCCACGCAGAACGGCAGCTCGGATGGCTCTGTCAGGAGTCTGCGGAGGGAGGAGGGAGGAGGGAGGAGGAGGGAGG
>NC_051446.1:14441875-14503252 GCF_001649575.2 Kryptolebias marmoratus | reverse complement strand
AGGAGGGAGGGGGGAGGGGGGGTGGGGAACAAAAAACAGGATGTTTTATACAGTTAGATGCAAGTTTGTCCATTTAAAAATCTGAAATAAAAAATATCAAGCAATAAAGTCGGGACGTACTTGAAAGGGCGTTTTGACAAAGCCTTGGTGACGGCGCACACGTGGTCAGTGACGTCCTGCCAGCTGACCAGGAAAACCACCGATATGTTTTTGTAGAGTTGGAGGTACACAAGCACCTAAAGGGGAAGTAAAATGTGTAGCAAAACCTAAAAAAAGGATTACATAAAGAAGCTAGAAGCACTCAGAGAGTGCAAACCTGAAAATCCGTTCATAACTTCTTGAGTAATCAGACAAACAGGCGCTACTGAAAACATGACCTCCTAGGCGGAGGTAAAGGGCAAACTTACCTCCTCTATGTCCAGATTCTTCATGCCCAGTTTGGATCGTAGTCTCTGTTCTGGAAAGCCCTCACTGCGAGCTTCTGTCCTGCTGCTAAACCAGTAAGGTTCCCGTGAAAACCAAGACAACATGATGATTCAGCTAGGGCTCACAAAGACACACTGACCTGTAATCTGCTTCAAAGTCTGTCACCAACATTGTCACCACCTTCTTGGCATCCCGGTTGAGACACTCCAAAAGTGGACTCAGGACAGCCCCTGTCCCTGTCTCCGTCTCATCCCCTTCACTGCCCAACATCTGGAGTTCAAACGGATGACACTGTAAGGCCACGCGCTCCACTTCAGCCCCCAAAATCCCCAACGTTTTCTTATTACAGCATGGAAATCTTGATTACTTCTTTTACACAGATCACAACGTCCAAGAAGTCAGCCAGGGTCAGGACCAGGACCACCTGATCCTCCTCCACAGAGCTCTGACCTTCGTCTCCCTGCTAACGTCAAAACAGTCGTGATTAACAGAGGGAAAAAGAGAACAAGAAAACGAAGAAGGCCTTTATTTGAGAAGCGGGGAGCTGCCTGCCTGAGGCAGATCTCTGGTCCAGGTGATGCTGTGGGAGATCTGCTGGCTCTCGATGGTAAACCTCCACTCCAGCAGAGCCAGGGTGTCCAGCAGGAGGTCTGAGTCTTCCTGCTGCAGAAGAGCTGCAGAAACAAAAGATTCAAGATTGCACGTTTCTCTGTTTAAATCACTTTGCAACAATAATTTATAATATACCTCTACGCTGCAGTCAACAACTTGATCACTAACAACACAAATGGGAGAAACTGTTAAGGCGCAGCGTGACTGCTGAGCGCTGGATGAAAGAATTGAGGAGATCTCAATGCATTTCCATGGGGGAAATATTTGTATATTCAATAAAATATTTTTTAAATTATAAAAGTTACAAATCCAAAATTCCTAGCTGTCATCCCTTGAACGAGCTGAACATTTTGATATACGAATGACTGCAATAGAACAAAAGATGCAGAAGTAGTTAAAATAAATAAATGAATAAAATGAGTACTCAAACTATTGCTTTCATGCTTTTTAATGTTCCCAAACACTGCAGAATCAGCGTTCACACAGTAAATAAAACGCTCTTAATTCAATAAACATGAATAAAGACAACAAGGACGGGTGGATGTGAAATGTCCCACAGTCCGTGAAGGCAGCACCCACCTGGGTCTATGGAGATGTTCAGGGACCTGATGCAGTTTTCTGGCCGGAGTTTCTTCAGCTCCTTGGCGGCCTCTCTCCTCCTCTGCTGCTCCCGCCTCCTCTCCTCCTTCTCCTGGGCCCTGGCAGCTCTCTGCATCTCCCTGGCCTCCTTCCTCTCCTTGGTTCTCTGTCTGTCCGCCTCTATCTCCTCCTTGGTGCGGCGTCTTCGTGCGGGACTCGCCGTGGTGCAGGAGGAGGACTCGGATAAAGGGGCTCCGGATTGAGTTTCACTCCTCCTGTTCGGTGAAGGCTCTGGTTCAACATCGCTGCCCTCTGATTCAGATATTTCCCACTCTTTAGCTCTGCGTAAGACAGACATTTTACATGTTAAAGACACGCAGGCTTCACATTTTCTGTCCCAAACAAAACAGCGTTGTTTCTCTTCGCAACTGTGACCGCCGAGGGACAAACCACCGTAAACGCGCTTTATACAGCCCCATAAAACAGAATTTTTTCCATTTATTTCTTCATAAAAAAAGCCCTGGTTACAGTTAGATTAGGCTTCTTTTATTAGAAACAGCAGAAGGCAAAGAGAGACAACAGCTGCTGTCGCCAGGTGGACAATAAACCAGATTATACATCTGTTGTTTACTGGATTAACTCGAAGGACAGACAAGTGATCTAATTCGTAGGGTTGTAAATAATATAATTACCTAATATTTTAAAACTGTAGACTGCTTGTATACTGTATGGATAGAAAATGTAAAAAACTGGTAATTTCAATGCATTATTTTGTCCCAAATTGTATTTTTTTTTTTTTGCAATGATTTTGTTATTTAAACACAAAGTTTAAATTTATAACTAATAAAAACTTGTGCTGAGTTTTAAAAGGAAACAAAAAGGCCAATATGTGTGCATTCCTCACAGTTAAATGCCAACATCTGTCTTTGATAGCTCTGCAATATGTAATTTTGACAACTGGAACAGTCTGAATTACTTTTGCCTAAACTGAACTTAAGTAATTTATGACTTTTTGCTTGTGTTTAAAGTGTGACAACTCTAAAGTTATAATTGTTTTTTTTTTTTTTATTGGACCCCCTGTTTCTGATCAAGAGTTTGGGTTTGGGTTTGAATGCATTTTATATTAAAATAAATGATATTATAACAGATTCCCAATAGTTTAATGTAATTTGTGTTTAGTGACCGAATCAAAAAGTAGACTTTCCCAAAGTCAGATTATTAAAAAATCAAAGTTAATTAAACAAAAACCCTAATATTACATTGTTTTTTACAGGCAAACTGTGTCTAAAAAAGTTAATATTTTAGTGTGTTTTTAACTGCAAATGTCAGGTGTGTTAGTTGATTTATGAATTAATGTATAATGCTTTGTTTCTGAAAAAATTACATGTTTTATCTTTTATTCCTTTAATCTTTGGATTGGATGAAGCCGATAGAGTAATATCTTAACTTTGTTTTGTATATTTAAATAACCTTATTTAAAATATTTCTTCAATATATGGTAAACCTAAATTTGCATTATCAAACCGTATATTAAAACATATCAGATGATATCGCTAGCGGGCATAATGATTTGTGAATGTAAATCTATAACTCAGCTGTTTGCCAATAAAGTTTAATGAAATGTAAAAAAAAAAAAAACGGGTGCTTCTGGTCTGCGCAGATTTCCAAGTCACGCGCTGCGTCATCATTGTAATCCCTATAAGACCAGTCCCATCCACGTGCATTCAAGATCTGCGGTTTGCGGACGTCACCCGCTGAAGTGGAGTGCAGATGGTTTTTATGTCGCTAGCCCTGCTACTCCAGTCTGCTCATGTAAACAACAGCAAAAGATTTAAAGCTTTTACGTATTTTTTTTATTTATAGCAACACATTTATTTAAAGCATGGCTGAGCCGGCAGAGAAAGGTACGTGTCACTTTTATTTTTTCCCTAAAAAGGTGTTTTGCTGTTTGCTAACCCGAAGAAACCATTAGACAGACTTCCCTGAAAAAAAGTGAGCCGCTTAATGACCAAGTCAGCAATTTAATCTTAAAAAAAGCTCATGTGACTGAGCGGGAAGTTAAGTAAATGCTTACTATGTAATTCATTTAAATGCAACCCCTTCTTGGGTTTTATTTCGTTCAACACAAACAGACCTTATTGGACAAAAAAGCATTTGTTAAAACTTTACTTCTTAAAATACAGTTTTTTAGACCTTTTTTTTTTCCCCAAAGCGTGCCCCATATCTCAACTTCATTTTGATGAGTAATTAATCTATAAAGCAACTGAGCATTTTAATTGTTTTATCTTCTGAGAATATTTAAAAGTAACATAGGGGGGCTTAAATTACTTAGTTCAGGTTTCAGATGTCCAAACATGATAAACCCTGTCCTCCTGTTTATTTCATCCTTTCTCTTATGGTTTCAGCCTATTATCGCTTCGTCGTCCTCTTCTTTAACTGCCTGCTGACATTTGGCTCCTACTTCTGCTTCGACATCCCCAGTGTTTTACAGGATCAGTTTCAAGGGGTGAGTTTGACACCGTCAGGAAATAAGACTGTTGTGTGTCAAAAAAAAAAAAAAAAAAAAAAATCCAAAGTCTTTGTGGCCAGACACACATCAGCTGTTTCACTGTTTGTTTTAATCTCTTCTGACAGAACCTTACATGTCCCAATGCGACGGTGATCAATGGGACTGTGGACTGTGTGGAGGGACTGGGGATGACCCCTCAGCAGTATAATCTCCTCTATGCCATCTATGCTTGGACGTAAGCATGCAAACACACTGACTAAGTTGCGCATGTGCTCATTCTCTTCTTCGTTTTTTAAATGTTTGTATCTTTGCAATCAACAGAAATGCAGTGGTGGTGATCCTGGCTGGATTCCTCATTGACAAATTAGGAAACCGCTGTACGTTCGCACATTTTTTTGAGCTCCGTTTAGGCTCCGGGAAGCAAAAACAATTGATAATAAGCTGGCGTTTGTTTCCTTTTCCTCTGCAGTTGGGGTGTTTCTGTTTTCTTTCCTGTGTGTTCTGGGCTCGTCCCTGTTCGCCCTGGGTTCCCACTTCAAAGGAACGCCCTACCTTCTTCCGCTCATGCTCACGGGCCGCTTGTTGTTTGGATCGGGCAATGGATCTCTGACCAGTAAGGACAATTCACGTATAACACGGAAACGTCTTTTCTCAGAAGCACAGCTGGAACCAGACGTTTCCATCCACTGTATTTAAAAACACACAACCATTTATGTTGTTCTCACCTTCTGACATTAAACCTTTCCTGTTTTTAGATTGTTAGGATTCCTAAAATTATTTTGTATTTGATAAAAGCCCATAAGACAGATTTTTAAAAAAAAAAATTATTATTATTACTTTCTTTAGAATCACAAGTTTACATCATTTTCTTAGTATTAGGTAACATTACCTTCTAAACATTCTGACTTAAGTCAAACATTTTGGGTTTCATCTACAAGCTTCTCACAATAGTTTGCTGGAATTTAGTCTCATTCCTCCCGACAGACTTTGTGTAACTGAGTCAGGTTTGTTGCCTTTTTTTTTTTTTAGATCTGCCCACAAACTTTCTATGCGACTGAGATCAGGGCTTTGTGATGGCCGCTTCAAAACACTAATTCTGTTGTCCTTCAGCCATTTTGTCACTAATCTGGCAGCACTGTCCATCTGAAGACCCATCTGAGCACGAGCCTTAACGTCCTGGCTGATGTCTTGAGATGTTGTCTCCAGTATTCACCAGATAATGTTCACTCCTCATGACGCCATCTATTTTGTGAAGTACACCAGTCCCACCTGCAGCTAAATACCCCCACAGCATGATGCTGCCACCCACGTACTTCACAGCTGAATTGGTTCGAGCTTCCCCCTTTGTTTTCCAAATGTAACAACTGCCATTATGCCCAAACAGTTCAACATTAATTTCATTAGCCCACAGGACATGTCTCTAGACATTACATTCTTTGTCCTTGTGTGCATTTGCAAACATTAATCTGGCTTTTTTTATGTTGTTTTCGGAGTGATGGCTGCTTCTTCTCTGAGTGGCCCTTCAGCTCACATTGGTGCAGAATTCGTTTCACTGTTGGAGCTTCAGCAGCATCTTCACAAGGTCTTTTGCTCTTGTTTTGGGGTTGATACGCACATTACGCACCAAAACACGTTTATCTCAGGAACACAGAATCCGTCTCCTTCCTGAGGTGTATGATAGCAGGACGTTCCCATGGTGTTTATACTTTCATCTGATTGTTTGAAAGATGGTGTTACAGCTGTGTCCTTTTATCATCGGCCACTGAAACCCCCTAATCAATCGCCCTGCGCCCTAAACCCCCCCGTCTGCTCCTTCTTTCTTCCTTTCCTCAGTCGTACAGAACCGCATCACAGCCTTCTGGTTCAAAGGGAAGGAGCTGGCTCTGGCTTTCGGTCTGACCCTGGCCTTCTCTCGCCTGGGTTCGGTCCTGAATTTCTTCCTCACTCAGAGGTTTGAGGCCAAGTACGGCATGCAGTGGACACTCTGGGGTGGTACGTTGGAACCAGAATGTGAATTTTACACAAAAACCTGTTGGTCCCACGTGACATGCTGCCGTTGGCTTTCTAGGAGCGCTGCTGTGCGTGCTCGGCTTCGTTTCTGCGATCATCGTGAGTGTCCTGGACAAGGTTGGAATGAAGCAGCTGGGGCTCGATGGGGCCATCCAAGAGCAGTCCCGGAAAGTGGTACGTGGTTTGTTTATTTATTTATTTTTAGGGAGATCTGATTTCTATCTGTATGGAACATTTTCAGAGTTCTTCAAACTGCGGCTCTTAAAGCTTCATGGATTTATTTTTAATACGTTCTGTGTTTTTTTTTTTTTTTTTTTTCTGTCTTTGTGCAGAGGATTCAGGATGTGAAGCTTCTGTCTCTGAGATACTGGCTGCTGGTTCTTACCATCATGTTCTTCTACAACGGCATTTTCCCGTTCATCGCAGACGCCAGGTAGAGTTATGTCTCTCATTCCAGTCCCTTGATTTCACAGCAAAGCACAGTTTGACAGAAAGAGAATTGTTTAAAAATGGACATTAAAGAGTAGAAATATTAATTTTTCAGAGCAACAAATGAGATGGGAGAGACTTGATTTTTGTCGTTTTCGCAAGAAAAAGACCAATTTTGATATAGAAATGTACACTTAAACACTGTTTTCCTGTCCAGCAAGTTCATCCAGGATAAATACGGCGACTACACGCAGAAGGAGGCAGCCTACATCGCGGGGGCGGTGTACGACAGCTCTCTGGTCCTCTCAGCCAGCGTGGGCATCCTCATAGTAGGTGTCTGCAGTCCAGAAAATCCGCCGTGCGAACGAAGACGCCGCTGAGCTGGTTTTACCGCTGTGTGTGTTTAGGATTACGTGGGCCTGCGGGGCGTTTTTGCGGTGGCCTGCGCCGTCTTCACGCTGCCCGTCTTCGGACTCCTGGCCTTCACCTTCGTCCCTCCTTTGGTCTCCACCATTTGGCTCGGAGTCACTTACTCCTTCGCTGCCGTGAGTTCGACTCCGATTTATTTCTTTTTGCGTTTGTTTAATTATTTCCGTCACATCTGTTACCACGATTAAATGAATGAATCAGTAGTACATGTGGGATCATCATGTGTGATATTTGTTTTCCTGTCTCTTTTCCTTCCCCCAGGCCAGCATGTGGCCTTCTATTCCCCTCGTAGTTCCCCAGGCGACCTTGGGAACCGCCATGGGCCTCGCCACCTCCATCCAGATGGTTGGGATCGGGGTGTCCAATTTGGTTGTTGGACAGATTTTAGGCACCACATCGAGGTGGGACATGATTTAAATTAGGGACTCGTTGCAGTTCATTTAAAAAAAAAAAAAAAAAAAAAAATTCTCTTTTTTGTTGTGTAGTGAAATTAAGATCCCGTTGTGGCGCTGGCAGAGGATGATGATCTTCATGTTGGCCAACACCATCTGCTGCATCGTGACCTCAGTGCTGCTCAACATCGTCGACCGCCGACAGGTCAGAGGTTTATTTATTTGGGGTTCATCATCTAAACCTTTCAGCAGAGCTAAAATCTTAATATTTATGGGTTTTTTTTTCTTCAGGGTGGAACTCTGAACAAGACAACCAAAAGGTCGGAACAGATCCAGAGAGACTCGGAGCGAGAGCCACTCCACCAGAGAGAGGAAGAGGAGGAGGAGGAGGAGGAGCAAACCCAAAGCCACGATGGTGCTGCTGGATCCATCAATTCATGAGTTTTTAAACCTTTTTTTTTTTTACTTTCCCCTTCCCTCCTTTTTTTAAAATTGTATTTTATGTTATTTTATTCAGTCTGAAATGAAGAAAAAAATGACCTGCTCGGCAGCACGGCTCCTTCCTCCGGGCTTTTTTTTTTTTTCACTGTGCCAAAAAAAACCGTCAACACTGAAAGATTCCGATGCTGACGAAGAGCAGCTCGTAGATGGGTTTTGTTCTTAGGAGTTTTTCATGAAAACGTTCCATTTGCATATTTGCTGCAGAAACATTTTTAAAACTTTTTTTTTTTACTCTGCAGGCATTAAAACCCACTTTCTGCCTTGATATTTTAAAAGTTAAACCATAAAATTAAAGGGATTTCCTGGCAGAAGTTCAGTATAATATTTATAACCGTCTTTATCTGGATGGAGTCAAATGGAAATAATAGTTTTTGGATTTCTTTACTTTTAAGAGTTTGACTGTTCTCTACACTTGGAAAGGGATAATTTTTTACTGATCGCAGTCTTCAACTTCACCACTAGATGTCACTCAAGCGTTCACACAGGTGATTCCACGTGTTTTAAATTTCATTTTAAAAAGGGTAAAGTTGTTTTTTTTTTTTTGTTGTTTGTTTGTTTTGTTTAACTTACACTGAATGCCACATGTTAACAAAGTAAAACATGGATGTAAGAAATGGTTTCATATGAACTAAAATATATAGACAGTTCATGTCTGTATAAGTTATGGTGGGTCCAAGCTTTTTCCACATCAGTTATTAGTTTCTGGGTGACTTCATGGTCCTCCTCACCACACTTCTTCTCACAGAAGTCTTCAGAGCTGTATGGTGCTCATAGCTTTTAAGTCTTTTCTTTGTTTGCTTTTGTAAATAAATTTTTTTTAAAGCTGCATATGTTCAAAAAGGGGAGGAATCTGAATGGCTTTTTTTAAAACTCACTAAAGCAGAGCATCTAAAATGACTGCCTCCATGGCAGCTCTATTCAGTCACTTTTTAAATTCAAACGGTATTTACCTGTTTTTATGCAGGCTGAACTAAATCCTGACAATCTGTGCTGTCTGTATGTGCTGCTTTTAAAAAAAAAAAAAAAAAAAAAAAAAAAAAAAATTTTATCGCATATGAAGGGAAACTCTAAACTGTCACCAAAATGAAAACGGCTGTGACCTTTTTAATCTGCCCTCTGTTTGAGCTTGAACACTACTTATGAATCTTGTAATAAATAACATTTGTGTCAAACCATTTTTGAATGACTTTGTGACGCGTTTGTGTGTCCCAGTTCTGCTTAACTTTCAGGATTTAGTCTGGAATTAAAACTCGTCGGACTTGGAGGAACAGTTGCATCAACAAATTCCATTTGCAGCTGTGTGTGTGTGTGTGGTTGGTTTCTTGTCTGTTGGAGAGTTTGGAGAAAGTTTGGTTCATTGTCGCCAGCAGGTGGGGCTCTTTGCACATCTCAAGTGATTAAACTAAAGTTAAGCAACCAAAGTCAGCTGTTGTTTTTATCAATGTGTTGCAATGGCTTCACTTCTACAACCAGATTCTCAGAACAAGAACTTTCCTTTTATGAGTCAGTGTGGGTGTTTGTGGGAGGAAGATCTGCAGAACAAAATTACTTCATCTGCTGTTCATCTTGTCAACAACTGCAAGAATGTGGAGCTTTTTCTGTCTCTCCCTCTTTTTTTTTTTTCTTAGGTTAAATAGATTTCAGCACCAAACAGGGTTCCCTCTTTTCAAACACTTGTTATTCTCACGTGTCTGTGTTTGCATCATTTAAGGTTTTTTTTTTTTTTTTTTTTTTTTTTTTTTTTTTCCAAAAAGAGAGAAAAGACAGAATGCAATGATTTGTAACCCCATATCTTATTCACGATGGAACATAGTAATCACGTGAAATGTCTAAAATAAGNTTTTTTTTTTTTTTTTTTCAGTTCCAAAAAGAGAGAAAAGACAGAATGCAATGATTTGTAACCCCATATCTTATTCACGATGGAACATAGTAATCACGTGAAATGTCTAAAATAAGAAATTGCACCACTTTTATTCTGAAAACATAAGGTAATTTTGAATTTGACAGCAGCGATACATCTCAAAAAGGTGAGGCAGGGGCAGCAGAAGGTTGTAAAGGTAAGTGGTTCAAAAAAAAAACCCAGCTGGAACAGCATTTTTCAACTAATTAGGTTAACAGGCAACAAATAGTAAAGAACCGTCTAGGGAGACTGAAACTAGAGGTAGTCATCATTTGATGCCTGTGATCCTCAGGCCCTCAGGGGCCGCTGCATTAAAAACAGGTCTGATTCTGTTCTGGACATCCCTGCATGGACTCAGGAACACTTCCACAGATCATTGTCTGTAAACACAGTTTATCCTGACATCCAGAAGCCAGATGTGAACACCATCCAGAAACGCTGCCGTCTTCTCAAAGCTCATTTAAAATGGACTGAAGTGGAGAACTGTTCTGTGGTCAGGCAAATCAAAATGTAAAATGATTCTTATAAACCACAAACTCCTCTTCCTCCATACTAAAGAGGAGAGGGACCATCCAGCCTGTTATCAGCACACAGTTCAAAAGCCTGCCTCTCTGATGGTATGGGGGTGTATTAGTACATTTGGCATGAGCAGATTACACATGTGGTAGAAACCATCAATGCAGAAAAATATATACAGCTTTTAGAACAACATTTGCTCCCATACAGCAAAGAAGACCTAAAACTGTAGAACAGCTATTATCCTCCATCAAACCAGAATGGGACAACTTTCCCTCCAAAACCTCCAGCAGCTGCTCTCCTCAGTCCTAAACGTTTACAGACTGATGTTAAAAAAAGAGGGGATGCTTCACAGAGGGAAACATGGTCCTGTCCCAACTTTTCTTAGATGTGTTGCTGCCATAAAAATTAAAATTTACCTTACCAGTTAAACATTTGATATGTTTACTGTGTCCCATTGTAAATGAAATATGTTTTTTATAAAAGTTACAAATCATTGCATTCTGCTTTTATTTGCATTTTACACAACACACCAACTTATCTGGAACTGGGGTTGTATTTCTTCTATTAGCAACACAAAAAGCCTAACTTTAATGAAATGCACGTACTGATGTAAAATAAACCTTTTTAATTGTTCTTTTGTTTTTTTAAGAGGGGCTGAGCAGAGTTAAGGAATAGAGCAACATTCTGTGTTTCATGACACTGCACTTTAATTAGAAGGTTTCTAAATTTACCAAAGTCTTGTCTGTCCTTGAACAATACTACAATCCTCTGCTTAAGCACCGTGACGACTTACTTGGTTTAGAGGCCCAACCTTTAAGTCTGAACCTGGCCTGGTTGAACTCTTTCTGCCGAACACCAAAAATCTTTTTTTTTTTTAATGCAAGGTTTCCAAGATCATTTTTGTGTGTAAATTAGGACTAAGGATTCACATTATCGTCCTCCTGTATTTTATGATTCTGTATGTTTTTTGCAGTCTAACTATCTCTGCCTTCTTTGTGCTACGTTAACCTTTCATGCATCAGAACCTTCAGCTCATTCAGGAGATTGGTGCTTTGACTTTTGGCTTTTGTAACTTTTAAACTTTTCAAAATCTTTAACTTTATTTACAAATATTTCCCCATAGAATCACATAGAGATTTCTTCAGTGCCGTTATAATCTTTGTTATTGTTGAAATCTGCTTCATCATACTGGCTCTGTTTTTTTTGTTTTGTTAGGCTACTTTTAGCTTTTAGCTGCCCTCTGCTACTTTTAGCTACCATCCTGTTACTTTTGCCAAGCTTTTTGCTACGTTTATCTTCAGCCAGGCTTTTGCCACGTTGAACTATTTTCTACTTTTAGTATTTAGCTAGTGTTCGGCTTCATTTGACTTTACCAGCTCAGTTTTAGCTTCTTGAGCAAATGTCAGCAGTCAGTCAGTACTCAGCATTCACTCTGTAGCTTCACTGAAAATGCAAATTCTCTAGTTATTTTGTTTCGTTTTGTCCAGCTGTTCATGTTTTCAGTTCTAATCCAACCAACAATCAAGCAAGCAGAATTTTTTTTCTAGTGGTAGCTCATAATCTTCTTTAAAAATGCCTCCAATCCTTTGGTTTCTGGAGGAACTCGTCCCCAGTGACAGCATGTCTCTGCTGCAGGTTCAAGGTGACGGAAAAGGAGGGAAGAAGGGTTACCTGACTTCCAAGAGAATTGAGAAGCTCCGTTTGTCATGAAGATAAACCCTAAATATACCTCACCTAATCTTCTTAGGGGCCTTGTTGGAGTTAGTCTTTGACTGCCTGGTGGACAGCACACACACACATACACACACCGAGTCAGTCAGAAAGAGTCCGGGAGCAGCTTAATACCTGGCATCCAGCAGAGAGCTCGGCTGCTTTTATGGTTTCCAACTTGGAGTCGGTCTTCGGCCTCGACTGCGTGGCTGACAGCGTCGACGACATGAGCAGGTCGAGCCTCCTCAACCTGAACAGCCTCGGCCGGATCTGCGGCTCCAGCCAGAGCAGTGACATGATCGTCCTGGACCGGGTGAAGAGGAAGAACTCGGTCAGGCGCATGTCCATCATAGAGGACGGGCAGCTGGCCGAGGTCCTCTACCTCATCCCCAAGCAGTACATGATGGAGCAGCTGCCCTTCATCAACCCAGATGACTACATCCTGTGTGAGAAGTTGGCCGGCATTCCTGCCGAGGTGTCAGGTAATAAATAGTTTCACTTCATCTGAGCTTTATTTTGGGGCTTTTTCATTTTGTATCTTAACATGTGTGTAAGACGCTGGAATGGTTGTGGACTATTTTACAGCATTCTGCTTTGATAAAAATAATGTTTAATTTAGCTAAATTCCTCAAACTCAAACAAACTGCTACATTCAAACTTGTTCAAATTGCTCTTTCCTGGGGAAGTTGTAGTGTGAAACTATAGTCCAGGTCTGGGCCAGTTTTAGACTCTGGGCCTTTTTTTTTTTACCTACATTGAGTAAAGTCATGAAAAGTAAGTCTCAGAAACACAAGTGTTGGATCTAAGAGTCCGATGCAGTAAAGTTTATTCCACAACGAAACCAACTGGAGTTCTCCGAAGGAAAAGGTGGAGTTTCTTGGTTTTGACGCTCATGTTTATTCACAAAATTCCTGGTGAAACTCTGCTTACTTTCTGGAGGAAGAAAGGTTATTTTTCCCCAGAAATATTATCATCCCAACCAATCGAAATGTTACTGCTTGGCAGATCAGTATCAGTTTTACAGATATTGAGCTGAAGTTTGGTGTGACAATGGTTTAGAATGATCATCAGGCACTTTGAGTGCCAAAAGGTTGCATCAACTTGTTTAAAACAAAAGCGTTTAAAACACGTAGGCTTCTTTAAGCAATGATGTTTAATCTTAAAGAATATTTCCAGACCTTTTTTAAATAATTCCAGTGCGGCAAAGTTAAAATGAATTTGGGGTGGCATATCTCTGAGCCAATCAGATCCGAGCCCACATTGTTGTACCTTTACATCTACATCTGAGTTTAGAAAGTTTTGATTGAACGTGTGGACATTATTCGTGTTGAGACACAACATGTTTCAGAAATGTAGAGGTAAATCTGCTGGAACATCATCCGCATTTATTCTAATCGTAAAATCTGATTGATTGTTTTTAGGAGTAATGTGGGGTTTTTTTTGTTTTTTTTTTAAGTCTGAAGCTGGAACTACTTGTTACCAAATACCTCGTGACAAATCAGCACGACGTTTTAGAGAAAGAAAAATATTTCAGCAATGCACTTAGGGTTCCTCCTTTTCAGTCCGGATGAGGTCATGGATCAGGGAGCAAGAAAATTTAATGGCACTCCTACTGACCACACACACACACATACACACACACACACACAGAGAGTCAGGCGCTCTGTCTTTGGACCTCCCCTTTCCTCTTGGAGCAGAAGCCCCGTTGATTTGTCCTCCTCACTCTGATCTGCTGACGATAAACTCCTCCACAGACGAGCAGAAACCAGCAGTCATGAAACAGAAAGGTAGACATTTATGTGTGTGTGTGTGTGTGTGTGAGCAGGTGTCCACACAATTCGCTTTTTCTCCCAGTCAGGATGTGTTTGAGATTTATTCTTGTAGCCACAGCACTGACATTTTTTTTTAAGGTGAATATTTAAGAGATGTCAAGTTGTCAGTTTCTTCTTGTCTTTTAATTTGTTTTCTTTTTAAACTTCAGAATAAGTACGGATCATAAGTTTGTCTGAGCTGTCACCTACCCTTACACTGCTCTTTGGTATTATTCTACAGGAATCTGCACAATAACGTTTCTTTGTGTGTGTGTGTGTGTGTGAACTCTGGGAACAATGACAAACGTGACTTTATATTCGACTTTTTCTTCAAGATTGTGGTTTCCCGGCTGTAGACATGCCAGAAACAAAAAAAATATATATGAGCTGCCAAGTGGGTAAAAGTGGAAGGGCAGCTGTTTAAATAACAACAGGGTGTGATTTTAGAAATATATGCCTGAATGCAGCAGTGTATCATTGATTATTTAAGCAAAAACATAGTTTAACTTTTGAATCTCCTGAAATATTTGAAGATTATCTAGCTTATTAAACGTCTTGCCAGCATCCTTTGAAAGAAAACACTTCCTGAAACTGAAGTTAAATGTCTGAAAATGCTGCTCACTCCTAATCTGCTAGATTTCATTGCAAGTTGTCTTCATCAGAGCTCTTCACTTACAGTTAATTACATTTCACCTCATCCGCTAAACAGGTGTTTGTTAGAAAGTGTTGTTACTTACAAGGGATCCCCCTAACACGCACACTATGAACATGTAAAGCTTAAAAAATAAAGCTAAAACCACAAAAAAGGCCACAAATTTGACAAAAAAGTCATGTGACATCATTTGTCTTCTTCATCCTGAAAGTGCTGGGAACATTTGAGCTTTTCTTGGATATTTCCCACTTTAACAAAAGGTAAAAATGAGCTTTTCCTGACTTTGCACATCCAGAATGAAGCCTATTAAACACACATTAAAGTGTTAAGAATAACAGTAGTCTGTCGTTGCTGCTGCATATATTGAAGAGATTGTTTTAACACCCTTAAAATAGAATGAAATGCATTCAAACATATATTACATTACAAAATAAAGACCTAAAACAGACCCCCCTCACACACACACACACTCCTCCAACACGTGTGTGTTCACACAGATTTTTATAGCTGAGAACAGCGGCCTGTGTGATTAGCTGCCCATCTCGGGTTTCTCTCCTGTTTGCAGTCTTTCTATATCCACCAATTGCGAATACCTGACACCAGATCAGCTTCGCGCTCCGGGAGACGTCAGAAAAGAGTGGAGGGCTACTTCTTGGATTCCTGACATTTTATGTTTCTGAATGCCAATCGCGGCCATTTTGGTCCCAGTTAACGGCACTTATAATTCAAGCAAAAACCACAAGCATGCCTGTCGCAAGAGTTATTTAACCTGCCAGTGTTAAATAGGTTTGGAATTATTCAACATTTCTTCCAAAATTTAGACTCTACTGCAGTGGTTCCCAAAGTTGGGGTCAGGACCTCATTGTGGGTCATGAAATGTGAATTGAGGGTCCCGCCAAATGATCTCCAGAAATAAAATTAAACATAAAAAGATGGCATGTTTCCACCATAATTACTGTAAAGAGTGAATGCAACAATAATAATTCATAAAACTTAGTATCATAGTAGTTAAGGTTGTGATGTTGTCACAATGTTCGTCTTTAATAACAGAATTTGTTTGATTAAAGTGGGAATATCTGGGATCAAAGGTCTCTGCCGCTCTTGTTTTGTGGGTTAGAAGCTGAGCAGTTTGAGAACCACTGCATGGTGGCAACTTTTTTTGCACTCTAACACAAATTTACCATCACTGCAGCCCTGTATGTGTAAAGAATCAGCTACAGTTTCATTAACCTCAACAAGAAAGTTGTCCGATCCGTTCTGGTCGCAGGGCAGACAACTCAGTTATTGCAGGTCTTGTTCCAGCTTGAACTCGTTTTCATCTGTTTTAAAAAAAAAGCACACCTCCTGCACGGCGGTGCAGCTTATCTGCGATGTATTTCCAGCAGCAGTCGGCGAGGTCTCGTTATGGTGTGAGGGGTGGGTGTTCGTGGACCCTTCTGTGGCTGAAGGTGGATGAAAGACGACATGTCTGTCTGACTGTTTGTGAGCAGAGGCCACATTCTTTCCCCTCTCCCTCTGCCTGCTAATCACTCTGAGGGCCGTTCAAGTGGACTGATTAGATTGTCCAGGCATCCGCCGCTTCTGCTGCCCTGGAAGCGTGGAGGGGATAAAAAAGAGAAAGAATCAGGCTGAGGGTTTGATTTATTTTGTTTTATTTTATAATCCTGAACAGCATGCTGCTGTATGAGACAACGCTGGGAGCACAAGGCCCGCTGCTTATGTGTATTATGCTGAGGGATATTTTGGGGACATTAAACCTTTAAATCTCGGCAGAGAAATGATGAGATTTTTTTGTTTGTTTTTCTGTTTTTTTATTGTGTGGTACTACTCGAACCGGAGCCCACGCTTTGATGTCCATTTTTTTTCTTCTTTGTCAAACTAAACGTGTGTAAAAACTGGAAGGACAGTTCTGATAGGTTATTGTTGTTTTTGCCAGAAATGATTGCTCTACAAAGAAAAGGTCTTTTTTCCACGTAAACCATTGAAGTGAGATTTATGTTGGATTTTAAATTACTTACATTACTATAAACCGAAAAAAAGCAACAACTGTTTCATTTTAGTTGAGCTGCGCAGCTCGACTTCATGAGCTCTAGTCTATATTATACTAATCTGACAACCATTTGATGCGTGCCATTCTGAAAACAAGCTCTTTGTTGGTTTAATTAATATTTAAAATAAAAAATAGCATTTCTTTAAAGGAATGTATATAGCTTGCCACAATTCTTGCTAGTTTTAAACATAGATCTTGCACAATTTGTTGACACTCAGAGTATATGTTGGGGATGACTCTCAGCTACCATCACGCTAAATATTATCTCAATATCTGTAAAGCTGACACAGTTATAGCCATTTTTATGTTTGCTAATGTTGATTAGCTATAGCAGCCATCTTGTAGTGGGTTGTCTTCAAAAGTTAATCAGTTGTAGATGTACATCCAGTGGTTACATTATGAGAGTTTCATTAAAATCTATCTAGTGTTGCATGAAATATTTTGCTAACAGACAAACAAGGTGGAGTCCAACAGTTAATGCCGAGGTTTTAAGCAAAGACTTTGCACAATGTTGAAAGTTTAAAGTATGTAGTGAGGATAACTCTCTGCTCCTACCACACCAAATTCTAGCTCGACATCTGTAAATTTGACTGAGTGACAGCCATTTTTGTGCTTTCTAGGTTCAGTTGGCTGTGGCGGACATCTCTGATTGGGTAGACTCGAAAAGTTAATCAGATGTAGAGGTACATCCAGGGATTATCTTCTGAGAGTTTCATTAAAATCCATCCAGTGGGTTATGAGATATTATGCTAACAGACAGACAAATGATACACTCACTCAAACACAGGGAAAATCCTTTGTCATCCAGTGTTTGCCTTTCGATATTATTTTGAACACAGTTTACAATATGTATGCCACAGCCCTCACAGAGACTGGGGGTCCTGAAAAGACTTTCACTGATATTTCCTCCAGCCAGTGTCCACCTTTGCCGCTCCTTCAATTGCATTTTGGGAATCGAGGCAGGAGACGGAGATGGTAGAAGGATGTGGAGACTGAAACTGAACGACTGGCCTGAGCGGAGAGATGTCTTACATGTGTAACACCTGGTGAAAGTGCCTTACTGGAACTAAAAAAAGGTTCATATTTTGTGCCCGTGCAGTGCTCCAGACCCAGGACGGCTGCCAGCCCGGCCCAGCAGCGGGGAGGCAGGCCGTGCAGTGCTCCAGGTGCGGCCGGGCGTGCAGAGGGGAGGTGCTGCGGGTGCAGAGCAGCTACTTCCACATAAAGTGCTTCACCTGCAAAGGTGAGTCGAACCAGAGTGAGCAAAAGGAGCAAAACAGCCGCTCTGGTTGAAAGGCCTCGTAGGTTCACGGAGACTGAAACATCACACAACCGTTTAGGCTACTTTTTAAACCTTATTTCTTCAGAGTGTGATGACGGTCATCTGACGCCGCCACATTTGATTTGTTAGGAAACATCTTCCGTGGACAGTGGGCTGTTGTCAGGAGGTCGCTCACCGGAGTCACCCTGCTTCATGGCCGACATATTTTCCCAGCAGGCTTTTGTTCGCCTAATCAGTCCTGACAGGGTTCCCGTGTTGCTGCCTTCTCGCAACAATGTGGCGGTGTTTACGGCAGAGAGGAAACAAAGACACTTTCAGGGGGAAAGACAAGGCTGCTCGCAGGGGAATGACTTGGATTTAAAGTAATTGGGATGTAAATATATCTATTTGAGTTGGTCTAAAACAACAGAAACACTATGAGACGGTTTAAAACACCGTTATTAGTTTTCTTGTCTGTCTCATCTCCATGTCTTTGTGAAGGATTTCTATATCAGTTTAACAAATCCTGCCTTTAGGACTATGTAGACAGAATAAAACAAAAACAAAAACCCAATGAATCAAGCTGTGAGTGAGTCACAGCGGGACAAGAATAGAGAGAAGTAAATCTGGTTTTGGCCAGGCTCTAAAGGACAGCGTGGCTTTGGTCGTATCAGATGCCTCGAAACGAGCCAAGAGAAAACGGCACATCCTGTCTGTAATCTGTTGCTCTGCTGATCAGTATATTAGCCTACACACACACACACACACAAAAGGTCTGGACAGTAAAGCTTAACGTAAAAATGGCACATGGCTTCAAACATTTCAAATGTGTTTGTTTTCATCTTCAGCTTTTACAGTTTTAAAGTAACAAAAACAAAGTCAGCTATGAGCTAACAGCTAACAGCAGCTAATAGATTCAATTTCTTGCTTGATCATCAAGAACAGGGGTCTCCAATCCTGGTCCTCGAGGGCCACTGTCCTACATGTTTTCCTGCTCCAACACACCTGATTCAGAGGTTAAATTACCTCTTCATGTTCTGCAGAAGCCTGTTAATGACACACTGATTCAAATCAGGTGTGTTGGAGCAGAGAAACAAGTAAAACATGCAGGATAGTGGCCCTCAAGGACCAGGATTGGACACCCCTGATCTAGACGTTTCTTGAACAGTCTTGGATTCTAGCTCTAGCTAAATGTTGTTAGTCTGGAAATCCAAGGCAGACTATGACAAAAGATTTAACATTCACCCACGAAGTCCATCAATGTGGAATTAAAAGTAATATCAGGATTGTTATTATTCTGTTGTAGAAAGTTTTCTTTTTTCCACAAGGTTCTCATCAGAATGAGCCTTTCTGTTTAATAAAATTCTCTTTTCTGCTTGTAAAATCCATATTTTACACCTCCACATTGTGACGTTATGATGAGCCCAGCCTTATTCTCTTCATGAAACTTTAAGTGCTTTATTTCCCCCCTAAACATACCCTCAGTGCAGCTAAAAATGCTTATGTCATCCAAATCACCCGGCCTGTTTAGAGTGCTGAGTGTTTTTCCCTCCGGCGCTCCGTGTTGCCATATCAGCCTCTGTAATCCGTCTCTTGGTTTCTCTGTGTACTCGTGGGCAGTGTGTGGCTGTGACTTGGCCCACAGCGGCTTCTTCGTGAGGAACGGGGACTGCCTGTGCCCGGTGGACTTCCAGCGTCTCCACGGCACGCCCTGCAACAACTGCGGCGAGTTCGTGGAGGGCGAGGTGGTCACAGTCCTGGGGAAGTCCTACCACCCGGCGTGCTTCGCGTGCACCGTTTGCAAGTAAACCGTCCGGTTGCCCCGGCAAAAGGGAAGTTTGGTGCTTTGTGTGGCTTAACATCACTTTGTCTCTCTCTCTCTCTGCTCCTCAGACGACCTTTCCCTGCCGGGGACTGTGTGACTTTCAGGGGGAAAGACTGCCTCTGTCAGTGCTGTAATGAACCCACGTCGCCTTCAAATCAGATCACTCCTCCCAGCAGTGAGTGCACGCTCTCTAACATTTGATCCAGTATCCTTTTAAAATATGTATTAATAGATTAAAGACCATGATCTCCTATAGACAGTGGTGGATACTAGCCAGTTTGTTTATAGTCAGAGTCAAGTGCCTGCTTGTTTGATTTATTTAATTTTTGAGTCAGGTCAGTGCCATATATTTTCTGCATTTTCTTTTATATGTTTAGCAAAATGTTCCTTCATCTTTTAAGAGGAGACTAATTATTTGACGTCATCTGTAAGAAACTTGCACTTCATGCAGCCCAAAGCCACAAATAGGTTACAACTCTACGAGAACTTTCAACTATCGTCCTCACCTTTCAAACGAAATCTTGATGTTGACAGAAGATGACGACAAACTGTGTCTGTCTCCCATTTCTCAAGTCACTCTAAAGCAGCGGACGTCTTCAACGCAGTGATGAATGCGGCCTCCGCTTTAACTCGGTCCGTCCACAGATTACTGATATAACAGATCAAGAGAGGATTGAGACCCAATAAGCCTCTGATTAGAAGGATCTGTCTGCAGGATTGTACAGAAAAGCTGCTTATTAAGAAAATCTACAGGAAAACAGCACCGTAGCTGTTGTTCTGCGGCGGCAAACGCAATGCAGTCAGTTTACACACATATATATATGACACTCAGACATGACTGTGTCTGTGTGGTTTTCAGATTGCGCTGGGTGTGGCCGAGACATAAAGAACGGCCAGGCCCTGCTGGCTCTGGGGGCTCAGTGGCACATCGGCTGCTTCAAATGTAAAACCTGCAGGAGGGTGCTGAGTGGAGAATACATCAGCAAGTAAATTCCACTTTCACTTCCTCGAGTTCTTCTGTGCTTACTGCCACCGTTATCGTGTGACCCATGAAATAAGTCAGCCTCTAACGTGTCTGTCTTTCAGAGATGGTGTTCCCTACTGCGAGCGAGACTACCAGACTCAGTTCGGGGTGAAATGCGACGCGTGTCAAAAGTTCATCACGGGAAAGGTCCTCGAGGTGAGAGCCACTCCTGGATTAAGCCCGGTTTTGTGTAAGTTGCCATCCGAAGATGTAAAAAGCCTGAAGGATTTTGAAGAAGAGCTGGGATGGAATACTGACTACGAGAGCTTGTGTTCCTCTTCAGATTAGAACACATTTTAAAAAGTAAACACCACCATCCTGCATGAAGCTGAAATAGACAAAGGGATGGCTTCTAAAACAGAAAAATGATACAAACTAAAGGATAAAATTTACAATTAACAGCATCAAACTGATGTAAGGTGTGCTTACAATTACTTGCAGTCATTTGACTTTAATACAAAATTAATTTAAGCCTAGCATTCCATATACCCACTGCCTTGTCTGCCAAAGTTTTAAACAAAGATCTCATGCGATCTGCAAATTTGGGTAGCCATGGATGACCCTCAGATACCAATTTTTGGCTTAATATCTGTGAAACTGACAAAGCTAGAGCCATTTTTGTGCTTGCTAGGGTTGATTAGTTGTGGCGTTCATCTTGAATCTGGTTGACTTCGGTCGTTAATCGTCCAATGGTGACTTTCTGGGAGTTTTTAAAAAAATCTGTCCACTGGCTCATGAGATATTTTGCTAACAGACAGACAAAATTTAACAGTTCATGTTAAATTTTTTAAACAAAGCTCTGGGAGTATGTGTTAGGGACAACTTTTGGCTACTACCTCACAGAATTTTAGCTCTGTGTCTGAGTTACTGATATTTTTTGTGTTGGCTGAGGTTGATTAGCTGTGGTGGCCATCTTGAATCAGGCTGACTTCAAATAACAATCAGCTATAGTTGTATGTCCAAAGATTATTTCATCCTCGCTTTCATGAGAACCCTGTGATGGACTGGAGACCTGTCCAGGGTGTCCCCCCTGCCTCTCACAGTGACTGCTGGAGATGGACACCAGCTGCCCAAGACCAAGAGGGATGGATGGTTGCAGAGATATCTTATTAACAGACAAACAGAAGCACACACACACACACACACAAAGAGTCATTCCTTATAGTTAAAGAAATATGACGTCTTTAAGCTTTGAAAAGATCTTACTCGCTCAGCTGAATATAGTAACAATCTTAGAGCAGGAAGCTAAACTTGTACCCCATCTTGTTTTAAATTTTTCCAAACTGTGATACACAGTGAAGTACCCTCAGTCTGTTTGAACATTAGTTTTAATTTGAACAATTGTCAGTAGCTTGTTGTTTCATTAGCAGATTTAAAACCAACACTTTATCTGTTTGTTCGTCTCTGTTTCAGGCTGGGCACAGACACTACCACCCCAGCTGTGCAAGATGCAACTGCTGTGACAAAACGTTCACAGAAGGAGAGGAAATGTATCTGCAAGGTTGGTTTCTTAGTCATCTTATTCCGTTATCGGTTGTGTAAAAATACCGGATGATTTTATATTCGTTAAAGACAACCTTTTTTTTTCTGTAAAAACAAAATTAATTTACTATCCACGTTTTCTCAGGAACGACAGTCTGGCATCCAAACTGCAGAGACGGCAGCAAAGCTGGGGACAGTTACAGGGTGAGACTTCTGTAACCGGAAACATTAATTTCATGTTTTATGCTGTTTAAAGCCTCAAAAGCAGCGTGGCTTTTTAGTTTTAGAAGCCGACGATATTAAGCAGAATCTCTTTACATGTTGTCTTCCTTCTCAGGTCAGCAGGTCAAAGACGCCCTGTCTTGATTTCTATTTCCCCCCACATGAGCTGAAGGTTAATACCTGTGTGCAGACCTGCTTTTTGCACTGATATACTAGAGGGATAGTTCAGATCTTTCGAAGTGGGGTTTTGTGTAAAGAATATAAATAATTAATATCTTACCTGTTGTAGATAGCTCTTTTAAATGATGGAGAAATATACGGAACTGATGAGCTAATGGCTGGGAGAGGCCAAGACCAAAGGGAATTTCTGCGGTATTAAAACAACTACAGTGTAAAAACCTTTAAAATAGTTTACGTAAAAGCATTTATTTTTGTTTTATAAACCTATACAATAATAATTTACATAAACAATATTTCAAATAGGTTAAAATTGGTTGTAACATTTGGCACACAGAAACACGAAACCAAACTTTACTAAACCTAATAATACTAAAATGTGGTAAAACCGATGCATGTCTTCTGGCATCCACCAGTGGATGCCTCAGCACCCTCCGCGCCCCTGCTTCCCTCAGCCTTGTGTCGAGCGCTCTAAAAATAAAACGAAATTCAGGAGGCTCCTTGACGCCCGTGACAGTTCTGTGGTTGTTTTGAGGAAAAATTTGTTGCAAAAAATTTGTAAAGCCTGTTCAAAATTCAAGCAACAAGACTGTGAGCCTCTGAAGACAGTGAAGAACCCACGTGAACGTCTCGGGACGTTTTGGAGACCGTCTCCCAAATGCTGCTTGCCAGCTAGTCACTCATAGTCGCAGTCCTCTGAGATGCTGATTTTTAGTCAAGTAAACTGTTAGCTCAATTAAACTCTATTTCGTTCAAAGAGCGACCTACAACAGGTAAGATATTATTTGTTCAAAACCCTTCAACAGAACCCTACTTGAGAAGATCTGAACCATCGTTTTTGGAGTTATGGTCACATGAATTGAGTTTAACCCTGCTTGATTAAATCACATGACAGAATGATAATTGGCTTACCTGAATGGCTGAACTGGATGCTGTGCTGATAGGAAGTGAAACTTATGGATGCTTGATTTTGAGGTTCCTTCCTTAAAGACTAATGTATGCCTGGGTTTTAACCTCCATAATGCAGCAGAATGGCTGTTCGCTGGCAGTGACTTTTACTTGCATGTCAGAAAATTAAATTAAACTGGACGAACACATTCCTAATTTATTACAGGTCAATACGCACTCTTGCTCTTGTATTAAATCATTAAGGTAGACGGGTTCAGTTGAGAGATGGAAAGGTAATCTGTTCCTTGTTTCTCAGCCCAACAGATCGTCGTCTGAAAGCTCCTGCTCCAGGCCGAGCTCATGCACCCCGGGCAGTCCCGGTCGAACCATCTGTGTGAGTTTTAATGCCTTGAACGTCTCCTCTGCTGCAGACTGCACATTTTACATTTCAATAAAATGCTTTTATTCATACAGGGCAATCACACGGATGAGTCACTTGTACAAGATCTTTCTTTTTGAGAATACATGAGGACAAATATATAAAAAAAAACACGGCTGAATGTTTGAATTGTTTATATTATTTCTTAAATTAAAAAAAACAAGGTAACCTTGACTGATCGGAACTAGTTTCATGTTGAGCGTTTGAGAAAATGTAATTTCAGTTTGGGATCTTTACATTTTCTCAGCTCATCTATTGATCTACAAAGAAAATCAACCACGTGTTGATGAATGTGTCCAGTCAATTTAAGAAGGACTCAGATTAAATTTGATCACAAAAAAATGGTGCCTTCGTTTCTTTTCCTCTAGCCTCCTATCATCCATGATGAAATGGAATAAACTTTACCATCAAAACACCTCAAGATTTAAGCCAAACTCTTTTTTTAAAAACAAACTCAGAAATAGAACGAACTTGTGAATCTGCTTCCTGTGCCAAAGTCAGACAGTGGAGATGTTTTGAGGGTTAAAGTTTTATTCCTCTCTGCTGAGATGGAAACCTTTGGACTTTTACCCGAACCTGACCCAAACCGTCTGCTCCTTTTGTCTCCTGCCCCTCTGTTGTCCGTCTCCTCCTCCCTGTCCCTGTCCCTGTCCCCGTCCCCGTCCTCCCCAGGCAAAAGTAGATAACGAGATCATTGATTATCGAGACTTAGCAGCAATTCCCAGAGTCAAGGCTATATTTGATATAGAGCATCCCGACACGATATCATATAAGTGTGTGAACTACAACTCCTCTGCTTTGGACGGAAAAGGCGACAGACAGAACAGGCTGAGCCCCACAGAGGTAACTGGGACAGACTGGTGTTTTGTTTTGTTTTGGCGTTTCCTCTTGGTTTGATTGATTCAAACTAAGCAAAGCCTTGTTTTGTCTTCTTTCTTTCTGACTACGTTTGTAAAAGTACGTTGTAAAAGTATTTTGAACCCCCCAGCCATTACCTTCAGGAACCACGTAATTTGTTGAATTAGATTGATCTGTGAGCAGTTGAAGTGTCAAATTATCTACACCTGCCAAACGATCCGCACTTGCTGTAACAGCCACCAGTTCAACACCTTTAAGTCATAAGGGCTACCGCCAAGCTAGAAACAGCATGAAGACCGAGGATCTCTTCGCACGAGTCAGAGAAAGTCCCAAGGAGCACTAATAAATCTATTATTAGATAACGGAAAGCTCAAACCACCTCAGTAAAACTGCCAAAAGAGGGTTGTCCACCAAAACCCATGAGCCAGGCAAGGAGGGCATTAATCAGAGAAGCAAAGAAAGGACTAAAAATGACCCAGATGGAGCTGGGCAGCTCTTCTGTAGAGAGAGGAGGATCTGTCCATAGGATCACTATAAGCTGCACAGAACTGGGCTTCTTGGAGGAGTACCCAGGAAACAAAATGTCTAAAGCAAATCTACCACTTTCATCTTAACGAGAGCACCATCCCTACAGTGAAGGATGGTAGTGGCAGCATCATGGTGTGGGGATGTATTTCCATCAGCAGGACACACGGTTGAATCAACCCTCCACTGGTCTCAGGAAAAACTGTTAAAGGTCCTGGACTGGTCAGAGCTCCGCCCAACTGAGAATCTCTGGTTTGACTTAAAGATAGTTGTAGACAAGCAGCACCCACCCAACCTGAAGGAGCTGGAGACGTTCGGTGGTGAAGAACGGACAAACCAAGCTTGTGTAGACGAACCGGAACAGACTTGATACTATAACTGCATCTAAAGGTGGCTCTACAAGGTAGTGACTTGGGGCTGTGTGAGACTGCACCGCTTTTCAGTTTTACTTTTTACTAACTTTAACTTTATAGATCCAAACTTTATTTTTTTAGCATTACTACTCATAGTCATATTAAACATCCATTTCCTGAATCCAGAACATTAAGGTAGTGAATACTTTTGCAACCCACTTTATAGGGAAAAATGAAAAAACGTCTCTTTAATTGTCGTTTGGAGCATTATTACTAACAAAATCAGGACTGACTGCAAAAAACTTAGAATCTAATTTAATTTTTTTTAAATAAAAGAGTGTCTTAGATCTTTGTATGTTTGACTTTATGTGAAAAGCTGATCACTCTTTTCTGATTCAGATGACTAATTGATGTTTCACAAATAACTCACCAAGAAAGTAGTTTGAGTTTTCACCTGAAGTCACAGCATGTTTTAGTGTGTCCGTGGTATGTGTGTAGGGTAAATTTTAGTTATTGTAATAATTTTTCTTGTGTCCGTCTGCAATAGTCAGCAGGAAACCTATCTGAAACCACTGAGGTAAATAAAAACTGCTCATAAAGTCCCAGTTTAAATCAGCCCGGTGGGCTTAATTTTACTTTGCTTTTCTGTTTACTGTCTTCCAAGGAGGGTTTTGAAATGAGAACGCGCATGCCAAAATCTACGAGTCACGGATCTTTCGGCGGTCAAACCATGAGTTATCGTCACAGCTACACTCCCACTCTGTCCAGATCACCACAACACTTCCACCGACCAGGTGAGCAGAGCCCAGACAAACGGCTCCGGCGCCTCAAAGAGCACCCTTCTGTTCCAGATACCCTCCTGTTCCCTCCCTAACACTTTCTCCTTCACCTTTGGAAAATCAAAAGGGTTGGTGCTTTCTCCCACTTTGCTCTTTGAAAACAAAAACGACACCAGCCCCACGCCTCCTTTCTGTCACCACTTTCTCTCTGAAACCAAAGGTAAGATCCTCTGCCACCCTTCCCCCCCGTCCTTCCTGTTAGTGTGTGTTCACCAGTCTGTCTGCACCCCCCCAACAACTAACAGACCAGTTCAATGCTCACTTCAGGAGTACACTCCAAAAGCAGAGAAGGGTGGCACAGATGGGGTTTTTTTTTAAGTAAATGAGCCACCCAGTGGTCAGACCTCTAAATAACTGCCTTCTGCCTGGTTTTTCTCGTTTTCTTATTTAGAATTGATTAAATAAATCAACAAATATTACTTCTTCCAGTTTTCTCTCTCACATTTCCCTATTTATTTATAACATCTTTGTGTGAAATAGACAAGGACAAGTGCAGGTTGCTGTTTTCTGCTGAACGTCGATGACTAACAAACAGAACAAACAGCACGCTGAGAACAGTGGTATTTTATTTACTCAAAGGTAATTGTCAGATGCCGAGTCAAAGGCTGGTTTTATTCAGATAAACTACCCTTAAAGCAACAGTTCAACCCCATTAAAGTGGCGTTCTCTGGGAAATTATGAACAATTAATATCTTGCATGTTTTAGGTGACTTTTTGAGCTTAACAGCAGTCTAAATGTTCATAAAATAGAAGTAATCGCTACAGTATTTTATAAATGAGAGTGATATATTTTGGTCTTGGTTCATTTGGACCAGCCATTAGCACATTAATCTGGTCAGAATCTTTTCACAGAACTAAAAATAAGTAACTACTGCTTCAAGAAATGGCGATTGCAGCTTCTTTTTCTGCAAATTTGTCTAAATACCTACTGAAACATTAATCTTTTGGTTTTTTTTTATGTGAATTAAAGTTGAAATAAAGGAGAAACTTGTGAATGATGTCAATAATATTGTAGTTTTGATTGCTGTTGAACATACATTCAGACTAATTATCTGCTAATTCTGCATGTATCCTTTCAGCAGATGAAGGCTTCGATTTGTACAGGAGGCCTCCAATTTATAAAAAGCAAGGTATGCATTAAGTTGACCTTTTACACCTCATATTACACTGAATCTCTTCTACATTGTGCAGAATATATTTTCTATTGTTGTCCATTTTTATCTAAGCACATATGTTTGGTTGTTTTATTCATTCTTTTGATAATGTCAAGTAAAGTTACTAAAACCTGAAGACAAATGCATCCAGTTGAAGTTTAGGTTTAGGTAAATGGTGTGATCATCTGTTTTAATCTGTTTTAATGTTAAACTCAGCTGCTTGGTGATAATGTTAACTCAAAGTAAAGATTCTGTAGAACAGAGCAGCACCTGGAGGTCAGTTTCACCGCACACAGACCTCTGATGGTGTATTTTCCTCAGGAAGTCGGGTCTATTTTGGGCCGTCGGACTGTAAGTCGTCTCACGATGAGCTTATCTGTCTGCTGTGTCACTTTCTCACAGATCCAAAATCCTCCGCATCCCAAACAACCTCTTTGCCAGAATATGGTCACGACTTCCTAAATCTGGTAAGAACAACCCAGCATGTACCTGTTGTGACTTGACAATCGCTGTTTTAGTAACATTTTTTTTTTTTTTGATCAGCTTATCAGTAAACTGTTGGCTAATACACATTATTAGAAACGAACAAAACCCGTTTGGAAGTTCATCCACTCATTTCATATTCTCCTCTTTAAGCCTCAGTCAGCTGATTTCTGCAACACCAACAGCAAAAGATTCAGTAAGTCTGCAGAGGTTTTTATCTTTTCTTTTGCTTTAATGTAGGTATTTCTTACTATTTAAACTTTATGCATCATTTTGAACTTGATGATGATTTGATTTCTTTCCTTCTGCTTTTCAGACTTCAAGGTATGTGAAATGAACTCATTTTCACGCAGTCCTCAGCTACTTTATGATCCCATTGTGTGCATCTGCATGTTTTGTCCACTCTCATATCCCAGTTTTACTTCAATCTATCATATGTCTTTAACAGAATATTAATGACAGTCTTATGAAGCTCTTCACAAAAAAAACAACGTTAAGTTCTTTATGCATAAAAAACCAAAGGAAATAAATTCAGGGCAATAAAATGAATCGGACTCCACAGGCTGCAGAAATAATGTCATAATAATAATAACATCAGCAAATGGACACAAAACATTATTTTTCCAAGCACGCATGTTCTAAGCAAGCTTTAATTGTTCTAACCTCGCCGCTTGCTTTTTGCTTCTTGTGTGTTTGCTTCCCTGTGCAGAGTGACGAGCTGCTTCCATTAACACGAATGGACAGAGGAGTTTCTATGCCTAACTTGGTGGAGATAAAAGCAAGTATCATTTATGCCTTTTGCCAAAGTTGCGTGGCTTTTAATGGGCTTTTAAAGACTTACAACAGCCACAGCATTTTTGCTCCATCTGTAAAGTTGCTCATAAAGAGAGATTTTTGTGTCAGTGATTGGCAACTTTTTTATTATTATTATTTTTGTGACCTGCTTTGGTTAATTTCTCACTTGACTGCACAAAAATGCCCAGTAAAGGTTGTTAGTATAAATTGCTCTCAATGCGTCTTTGTTTCACGAAGGTCTACCCGTATGAAATGCTCAAAGTTACAAACAGAGGACGAGTCAAGCTTCCCAGGGATGTTGACAGAGCACGGCTTGAGGTACGGTGAAAACATTACCCCCTCCATACGGCAAAGGCTTTTATTTTTAGACCAAAAAAAACATGTCTTAAATTATCCAATACCTTTTAGTCTCACGTGTACTGACATAAGAGCAAATATAAGTCAAAAGAAGAGACATGATGATGAATTGTGTTGACATCAGTGACACAAAGAGTTCAGCTTCAGCTTATTTAAGGTTTTAGCTGTTGTCCTTTCTCTCTGCAGCGTCACCTGTCCCCGGGTTCTTTCTTCAAGCTCTTTGGGATAGACATTCAAGAATTCGACAAACTTCCACTTTGGAAACGTAACGACATGAAGAAGAAAGCGGATCTCTTCTGATTGCAGCCAGTCGTGTGGTTTACTCCTGGTTCTGTCTTTTCAGGCGCATTTCTTTGCATTTGTCACAATAAAACGATACATTATTAGTCTGAGAAAAGGACAGAATACAACTTTACAGGTGACCTTTCTGAGTTTCTTGTTTGTGTCTTTAGCTTATTTAATGAAAATTGGTGAAATTTACCGAAGAACTTAATGAACACGAGAACTCAACGTAGATGTTTGTTTTTCAGAGATTATGTTCATATTGAACAATTCATGGCAACAAAGGACAGAATTCATGCAATTCCTTTATTGAGGCTTTGCTTTCTGTTTCTGTTTCTAGCTTACATTTTGTTTAATTTATCAGTAAAGATGGTCCTTCCTAAGCAGTAACTGTGACCCTGTCCAAGTGATCTTAAAGCAGTAGTTCAGATCTTTTAAACTGGAGTTTTGTGGAAAGGTTGTGATCAATAAATATCTTACCTGTTGTAGATGGCTCTGTGATCAGCCTCAATTCGAAAGGAAAGGCGATCAGTTCTGACAGGATTGGCAAGCTAACAGCTAGTATAAGTTTGGCTGAAACCAAAGTGGGTTGCTGCGCGGTGGAGTGGGCGGTCAGTGCTGTTGCCTCGCAGCAGGAAGGTCATGGGTTTGACTCCCGGCTGCAGCCTTTCTGTGTGGAGTTTGCATGTTCTTTCTGTGCGTGCCTGCACACAAACATGCAAGTCAGGTTAATTGGTAACCCTAAATTGGCCCAAGGTGTGAGTGTGTGCATTGTTTGTCTCCATGTGGACGCTGGTGACCTGTCCAGGGTGTACCTCAACCAGTGACCCCATGACCCCGTACTAGTTCAGGAGAATGGATGTTGTACTTCTCCTCCCTGAACTTTTTGTTGTTGTTTTCTGAAGATACTATAACACAATAAAGCACAGATGTAATAAAATATTCAAGACTTATCAATTACCACTAAAATGTGTTTAATTAATTCCCTGAGGAAGTATTAGTGCTTATGTCTGTTTCATATTTTACTCTGAAGCGGCTGTGGTAAATGTCACCACTTCTGTTGCCCTAAATAAAACTGCTTATAAGTTGAATAAACATGTTCATTTTCATTTTAACAGGGTCAGAATTGCACTTTTTTTTCCAACCATACATCCCATTTAAAGTAAATCTACACGTGGGAGGAAAACAAACCGGAAACAATCTGAGCTTCTTATTGTTTCTAAAGACACCACATAACTTTAAACAGGATCTGAAATACCCTGAGCCGCTTTCTGGCAGTCATACCTTCTCATTTAGTTTGGGCCTAATGAGTGTGAGATGTCCTGGACGCAGCCATTTGAGTTTTACAACCAGCAGGTGGCGCTCAGGAGCTTGAACTCAACTGGTCATGATCAGCCAGCAGTAGCTGCTTTATCTTTATTGCTGGGCTGTCTTTCAGAACATCATAAAGTATCAATGACCGCATTATGAAGTAACCCTCACCATCATGCTAAGCTTCAATGTGTGTAATAATGAGACAAATGTTGATTAAACAGATGCTGGCCTGGACACATATCAAATCATTCTACAAGTAATAGTGTTGTGTTCTCTATGGATTAAACACTTTGTAAGTTTTATGAAAATGCTGATTCCAGAGGTTGGTTGTTACAGAGTATCAGGAAGTGCAAAAAAAAAAAATCGGGGGTTTCAGGTAAAATATGATATACCAACTCATAAAACTAATGTTAATGTTGACCTATCAAGAAATATATATATATATATATATATATATATATATATATATATATATATATATATATATATATATATATATATTTACACATATACACACAAAACAGTCAAATCAAGTCCTTAATTAACTTCTAACTCAATCCAATTAAAGCCTATAAATAGTTCTGCTGGTCTTTTTCTTTTACTCATCAATCTAAATAAGTTTAGTTATATTGGTAGAAGAGTAATTAAGAAATACATGTGTCAACATTTATTGTGCCCTTTTCTCCCATTTTATTTTTTGTTATGAACACATTAAATAAAAAAAAACATGTAAGGAGAAAAGCTTGCTTCTTTGTGACCTACATAAATGTCACCCACGGCTTTTAGGTAAAGAGAAAGAAATTACAGCCTAAACAGCTTTTAGCGTGGAAAGTTAGTGTTTACTCTGATGGGCTCTTTAAAGCCCACCTAGCTTAAGTGAAAAGCAGGAACTTTTGGGTGCTTCCTATTGGACAGACTGGCTGTGTCGATAAATCTGATTGGTCGGAATCCGCTGCCAGTCAAAGCGAGCGCCTCCCCGCCCCTTCTTGGACTGGAAGTCCGTCCCGAACGGAGATTTTCACGGAAAACATCGACCGCAGACTGCGCAGCAGAGCCGACGAGGACGGACAGGAGCTCTCCCCCACCACCCAGCGCCCCCCGCCGCCCCGCAAGCGATGAACCCGGTGGCGTGACAACCGCGTCGGTGGCGTTCCCGAAGTTGCGCGGCGATGTTCGGCCCGAACGGGAGCCGCTGAAGGGGCTGGGAGTAGTTTCAGCGACAATGACTGCGGTTTCCACTCGTTAGGTAGAAAGACGGAGAGCGAGCGAGAGAGAGAGAGAGAGAGAGAGAGAGAGAGAGAGGGGCCGAAGCCTACTCCCCCTTCCCTCCCCTCGGTGCAGAACCGTTCCGCCCGATGGAGGCTGCCGGGACCCGAGCTGAAAGCCGGAGGCCCGGAATGTCACCTGTGAAGCGCTCATAAGTCTCCGCAGGACGTCCGTGAGATTAAAAACAAAACCCGCACGCAGATGTTTGCTTCTTGAACTTATTTTTGACAACTCGATACGCCCGTAGAGGGGTCGGTGGGTGGGAAAAAAGTTGGCATAGTAGCTGCACGAGACGCCCCCCGCGCGCAGGATGACCATTATCGAGAACACCTGAAGGAGGAGGAGGAGGAGGAGGAGGAGGAGGGGGGAACAGGTGAACGACGCTTAATGGACTCTTTACTGCGACGCGTACACGCATACACGGATACCTGCTCCCGGGGAGGACTGAATATCTGAAATATATATATTTTAATTATTATCATTATTTTTTATTTCGTTTTTAACGTAACCATGTCGCTCAAAGACAACAACGCTTGTCGGAAATTCCAGGCCAACATTTTCAACAAAAGCAAATGTCAGAACTGCTTCAAGCCCAGGGAATCCCACCTGCTGAACGACGAGGACCTGAACCAGGTGAGTCTCGCGCGGAATGATCACCTGCACTGCAGGTGTTCCTATCAGTTTTAACGTCAAGTGTCATTAGGGCTGTTAAAGCTGAAGTTAATTGGACGTAATTATTAAACAGCCTTAAGGGATCATATTAACCTTTAATTACGTCTACCAATCTTTAACATGTTATATCTGCTGCTGATGTTAAATTACAGGGCATACTATCATTTCTATGTTTGTTTGTTTGTTTGTTTGTTTGTGAAGTTTCAGACTGAGAAGCTCATTTTCCTGTTAGTGGAGCAGAAACAATGGTGCATCAGGGCACGTTGAACTCTGCTGACCTGCATCTTAGTCATTACATTTGCTTTGCTGTTCAGTAAACTCACATGCTACCAATTTTTTTTCCCAAGAAAAAAGGTTTGCCTTAAAACAGATTCAGTTGAAAGAGCTTTGAAGGCGACACCAAGATCACATATCTGGGTTAGAGGTGCTTGTTGCAATGTCATGAAGACCAGAGAAAAAATAAAAAACAAAAAAAAATATCATAAAGTAACAAACAGAATCTGCTCAAAATGTGTCCTTGAATTCAACATTGGTACGCAGTCACCCTGTGTGTTAGTTTACCTATGAAAACAGCTGAGGTGAGTGAAAGCAGGCCAAACGTTAGACCTGCCGATCGAATCAACGTTTCCCCAAAGTGGCGTGTTTAAATGCCCTCTTTTGACGCCGGATCCCCGACCTATATTCCTGCCACTTGTTTTGGCTCTCTCTGGTCCAGGGATAGGCAATCCTGGTCCTCGAGGGCCACTATCCTGCATGTTTTCTTTGTTTCTCTGCTCCAACACACCTGATTTGAATCAATGGGTGATTAACAGACTTCTACAGAACATGAAGAGGTGATTTAGTCTCTGAATCAGGTGTGTTGGGGTAAAGAAAGAAGTAAAACATGCAGGATAGTGGCCCTCGAGGACCAGGATTGCCCACCCCTGCGCTAGTCTTTCCCGTTTCCACCTAAACGTCTTCTCCAAGATTCTGCGCTCGTCAGATTCTGCCATATTTATCTACGCCGACAGGCCAGCTTGATGTAGGTCAGTCACGTGATTCGAGCTTCCGGGGCAGACGTCACCAAGCGCTTTGTTTACGTTGAGTGTGGACCCACATTTTAGAATGGCATTCAGTATAAAAACTGATGGAGTAAACTCTTTCAAGCTGCACCATTTGATATAGTTCAGGGTGATTTTTTTATTTTAGGTTTGATATAATATTTTTGCAATTAGTAACTTTAAAAAAAGAAAATGATAATTTTTCAGATAATTAACAATGTGAAAACTTGTCATCTGTCACAAAAATAGCCATAATTTCAAAATTTCTGTAAAAATTGCCACAAAACTTTCAGCAAATGTTCTTTGGTCAGTGTTGGGAATGTATTAGCTTATGCTGTGGTTAGAATAGTTTCATTTAGTTAATTTTTTAATAAATAACTATTAATGCACCTTTTATTCACCCCAAATATTGAGTTTGGTATGACAGAAAATGATATTATCATTACCTGATGAATTAATTGGTTGATTTTATTTTATTTTTGAGGGATTATAGGTCCTCGAAAACGAGTCTTTTTGCACCTTCAGGTAAATTGAGCAGCTTTTTCTTGGAGCAAAAGTTCAAAATTATACCACTGGGGATCTCTGAACGTAAACAACCAGACTGACAAATCTTATTCAGGTAACTTTTTTTCTAATTAATGTATGACCAATACAGGTTCCCGTCATTCTAACCCACCGGCAAAGAAGCAAATGGATTTATTTTTAGGAGCCGATGGGGCTGCCCCTGCCGGGTAGGAAAATCACCAGTTCAGTGGTTGGAACTGAGGTTGCAGCCGAGTCAGCACTGGGCCTAACAAACCTACTCATGCTTGTAGGTTGGCTGTTTGTAGAAATCGTTCATGTTTGACTAAACGGAGCTCTTTTGTCAGTCCCCAGGTGTCAGCTCAGCTCACATTGTACTCCCTGTTCTCCATGGAGACCAGTGTTGCTGTCAGGATGCAGATTGCCTTTTTATTAGTTAATTCATTTATTTTTGTCTGACATGCAGGGTTTTATTCTTTTACATTCAAGTCTTCAGCTTCTGACAGTGATCATTTGTTGTCAAAATAGCCTGATTTATTATTTTTAAAAACCTACAGGACAAAATTTCTGGGTATTATTATTATTATTATTATTATTAATAATAATAATAATAATAATAATAATAATAATAATAATAATAATAATAATAATGCAAAAGCTATTATTCCATTTGCCTTCCTGCTTTTGTCAGTGCATTACCTTAGTCTGTTCTGATCAAAGGGATTAGGAGGTTGGAGCCATTGCAAAACGAACACAGCATGAATATACTCCAATGAATCCATGTAGCCACTGGAGGGTAAAAAATGACCCACATTGATCTCATTTCTCTGACTTGGGAGGAATTGCCTTGTGGGCTTCTGTCAGGTCATGTGAGCCGAGAGGTTTTTCCATACCATGCACTCTCGTTTTCCGCAGAATCTCACCTTCCCTTTATTTTAGATTTTTTTTTTTTTTCCAACAGCTGCTGCCATTTTTAGCAGTTTTGCAAACCGTCTTAGGATGCCTCTCTGAGTCTGTTCACTTATGAACTGTCCCAAGTTTAAGGTTTGGACTTCTGATTAAAAAATTCCTGTTGAGTAACTTTGTTTACATTGTCACTCAGCTGAGAAATATGCGTGTAATCAAAGCGAAAGAGGGTTTTATAGTGGATTGTGCTCAGCCTTTTATAGGATAAACTTATGGCTGTAGTCAAAACCCATGATAAAAAGAGACAGAAGTGCCAGGCAGCTATAAATGTCAAAGCTCTGCAATTGATTTGTTAACTACCGTTCCATAGACTGGGGAAACGCAAGTGGATTATGTAAGCGAGTTAATTAGTTGAGCTCTTTACTGAGAAGGAAGGATTGTCATATAAATGTTAATTGTTGTTCTGCACATAGTCGTTCTCTCGCAGGTTTTTTTTTTTTTTCTTTCCTTCTTGGCAAACAAGTGCCGACTACTCCTGCTGTGACTCCTGTTCAAGTATGTTACCGGAACCGTTTTGGGAAAGAAGAAGCTGCCGGGCTGCACGGTCGACTTGCAGATCCGTGGCTACAAAAGCTCCCAAGATTTGTGCTGCTTTCCTAGTTCTCATCCACAATTTTTTTTCTTTTTTTTTCTCGCTCAGTTTCCTCCTCCCACTCGCTGGTCCACCCACTGACAGGATCAGACAGAAAAAAAATCATGTGTTAGGCTTTTTTTTTTTTTTTTTTTTATCCGGGGCAGCATGGTGCTCTGGAGTAAAGCCAGCCGGAGATTCAACTCGAGGCATTCAGTGACTAATGCACATCTTGGGAGGGGAAACTGAAGTGAGCCTTTTGGGTTGGCGTAAAACTGTCTGGAGTGGGGTCAGAACCCGTAACCTCAGACAGTAGCAGCAAGCGATTATTGCGGCTATTAGTAAAAGCTAGCTGCGGTAACCGCCTGCAGTTATAAGTGTGCAGAAAATAACAGCTGATTTTACGGTTTAACGTTAGCTTTTAACCTTGTCTTCTTTTCCCTTACCAGGCCAAACCGATCTATGCAGGATGGCTGCTTCTTGTTCCCGAGGGAACAAATTTTGACAATCCTTTACACAGATCTCGGGTAAGTGTTCGGGAGAGTTTAACATGTTGATAAATGGAGTTTAGCAGGACTCGATGGACCTTTTATGTACTCTGTCACTCATTTGATAAAAGTCGAAGTCGCAGCAGCTCTGTGACTTCGTCGTGCAATCAGCAGATCCTTGTGGGAGGTTTTTTTTGTTTTTTGTTTTTAATCAAAGGAGGGCCTTCATACGAGGCAGTAATGAGCCTAATATTGACGTTTATTTTGCGAAACGTTACCCTCCCTATCATCATGTAATGGGAGCCTGTTTTTATCAGCTCCCAGATTATACTGTGGTGGTGCATCCCAGAAGAGGACCAGGGAGAATGTGGGGGAGGAGAGGGAAGGACCTGGTTCTCACAGCCACACTGATGGCTTCCATATGGGCTTTTGGGGGGGAAAGCACCTCTTGATCTACTATCAGCAATCTGCTGCTGCCACTTTGACATCATCCCTGAAACGTTGTGCTTGTGTTTTTCTGTTTTTCGTCTTTTTTTATAGTCAGCTTTTCATTGCAGGGCTATAATTGGGAGCTTGTACGTAAGCAGAATAGTTATGCAGACTAACCAGTAAACTAATAACAGAGTAAAAAGCCTGATAGCTTGAGTGACTCATGTTTTAGGACCACATTGGCTCTACAGGTTATTGGTCTGTGGTTGTACATCGTGACACTGAGTTTGTTATCTGCAGTTGCTTCTTGTGACTCCCATAAGTGTCATATCTTTATGGCAAATGCGAATATAACCACAGCATTACTTCAGTCTCACAGATACAGCTTCTCGGCTTCTCTAATCTCTTTTAAATGGATTAGGTTTTGTTGGAATAGAAGCTCATGAAATTTAACATCAGAACCAAAAACGTGGGCTGATATGATGACTGAGGATTACGATTTGTAAAAAGAATACTCTGTAAACAAAAAATGGACAATGCTCTCCTCTGTGCGCAACATTTGGACTTCCTCTTTCCACAAATTAGCCATTTATGTGTTTTTTATATGCCTTAAAAGGCGTGTTGGATAGATTTTCGTACTTCCTCACTGCCATCGACCAGCTGCACCTCGAAACTATCCACTGTACAAAGTTCCACACTGGCAGAAATGCGAGAAAGTCAACATTTCTGCTTTGAATCCAAGCGATCGCTTCACATTTCTGACCAGCCAGAAAGGAACAAAGGTTCCGTGCAGATGTGTCGACAGCGAGCTGCAAGAACTCCGAAACCAGGGCTGCAAGAACAAAATGAGAGAGAACAAATTCCTCGCTTCTCGTGAAGTACGCAGCAGCCTTTAGTCGTGGTTAACGTCATCAGATGTGAAACGTTTTGTTGGAATTTTACAGCTGGAGAAAAAAAGGTGTTATTTGATGGGTTTATGAATGTTGGCCGTGTTTGCGTGTGCAGTTAGGGGGGGAAACGTTCTTAAACTGGATGATCTGGACCAGCTGATGCATGTTGATAAAATGTTGTCGGGCTTGC
This sequence comes from Kryptolebias marmoratus, assembly GCF_001649575.2. NCBI lineage: Eukaryota > Metazoa > Chordata > Actinopteri > Cyprinodontiformes > Rivulidae > Kryptolebias > Kryptolebias marmoratus. The sequence goes on along the minus strand of NC_051446.1, from coordinate 14,465,411 downwards.
TTCAAAGTCTCGTAAATGGATGGATTCCGAGAGGGTGCCGGTGAACGTATGGTAATCTCTCAAAGGCTTGCTTGGTCTTGTGCATTGAATGTTTAACACTGATAAATATGAACTTACAAGTCTGATTTATAAAAAAACAAATTACACTTAAGATATTTTTCAGCTGTCAATCTTACTTAGCGTGGCATAGCTCAAACCTGTTAATTAATAATGTGTTAACATTTTCTCCTAACGCGTTATTATTTACAAAATATAGGTTTCTGCTACGATTATTACAAGTGTGTCTTCTTTTTTTAATCTTAACAGAAATGGCAAAGAAGGTTTTTCATCCTCTACGAGCATGGACTACTTCGCTACGCTCTGGATGAAATGGTAAGTTTAAGCTTCTTTCAGTCTAATATTTATTTAAAACAACCTAAAACTGTAGCTTTAAACGAGATCCCTTCACAACAGTCAACCAGAGGCAGGGTCTGTTTAAGCAAACAGGGCAGGGAAAACAATAAATGAGCTGGTATGAAATGACCCAAGTTATTGTTAATTAGCATATGGTGACAAAGAAGAGAGGGAAACGACAATAAATAAAACAAAACATAGTACACTGTTAAAAAAAGGAGAAAAAGCCACCTCATAGTGAGAACAGGAATGTGTTGAGTACAGCTACTTTATTAAATTTGGCATTTGTTGGCGAACACTTTTGTTTATGTCATAGTTTCTGTTTCCTGACTGGCAGTAACTCTAACGTGACTTTTCTTTTTTTTTTTTCTTTTTAAAGTTTTGGTTTCTTAAGCACCAAATAACAGACGAAAAAAAAAAAGATCTCAAAACAAACTTTGTCGTGTCTCACACTGACGCCGTTCTTTTCAGTTGTGTCAAACCCCGATCTCTACCAGATAAGTTGATAACGTGCATGTAGCTTTATTCCTTGTTGGAAAGTGATAAACCATCGATTTATGCAGACAGAACGGGTCTCAGATGCGTTGTTGACCATGTCTAAAACAACTTAAAACGGTTAAAGTTACCAATTGAGGTATTCTGCGAAAAGCCTTTCTATCAGAATGAGAGTGAAAATCAACTTGCTGCCATCTGACTTGGTTATCACCACATCAGTTACACCAGGCCTCACTCAGACACAACAGAGTCTTCATGAATGAGCTAAATTAAGTAGCACAGTAATGTCAAAAAGAATGAAGTGACACTGCATGGTGTTCATACTAGAAGTCATGTGCTGGGCAAGTTGTTTGTTTAGTGGCTGAACACACACATTGTGTAAGAGTCCTCTGAACTGGAAAAACCACACTGTAAGAAAGATCTGACTGATCTTCATTGGTGCTAGAAATCAAGTCTAAATGATTTAATATACTGATGGTAAAATGTGAACCAGGTATCGTGTAAGTTTACGGACACGTGAGGATGTAGTGTCAGTTTTATGCCGTGCAGCGTGTTGCCTCTATGAATATTGATTGACCCAAACCGCTCCACAACAACCTGTTTTTGTTCTCTTCCGAACATGAGACGTGCTTTTAAATGAGGTGAAAGCAGAGGTTGTTGATTCAGCGCTTATCTGCATTTCACACTTTTTATGTCAGAGGTGCTATTGTCCAGCGTGTTAGACAAAACCAGTTTTTATGCAGTGTAACAGAAACTAGATGTTGTGTAGATTTTTAAGTCTGAGCATTGAAGCCATTATGCAGGCCTACTGTAATAGTTTTTTTTTGTTGTTGTTTTGCATTGTTATCAAACATACATCTAAATAATTAAAAATGCTTTGTGTGGTATACAAAAGGAGGGAAGATCTTTGTCACTTATTTATGCTAATTATGGAAAGACAAACTATACTGGCCCCGGAATCTTTGTCCTGTACCCATTATGTTGCGTCTGGGAGGCATGATGACATGGGAAGAAAGAGGATTGACGTGTTTACAGAAGAAGACGATTTAAAAAAAAAAAAGAAAAAAGAGGAGAGATGTGCTTTCATTCATCACTCTTTCTGGATGTCACTCTTCATCTTTTCATCTCCTTTTTGAATGGAGGATCAAAAGAAAAGGGGTAGGAAGGGTCTCGAGCTGGAAATATCAAGTGACACTAAATATAGAGCCTTGCCTGTCACACTACTCATGTTGGAATAATTTATCTTGATTGAACACTTGCACAAACTTGGCTTATATTGTATTTATTTTTTTAATATTGGGCTATTTTTGTGTCAAATAAGCATATTACATGCAGTTAAACTGTTCTCTGCAGAATTTTTAAATGTTTAAAAGCTGTATTATGAGTAACATCACACTATATATATATATATATATATATATATATATATATATATATATATATATATGTGTGTGTGTGTGTGTGTATATATATAGAGAGAGATGTATTTTATTTTTTAAGTACAACCTTCATCCAGACCACATCAGAACCCCCACCTTGGAGGACTAGTTAGGGTTGTGGATAAGGAGGTGCCCCTCCGTTTTCCTCCCAGCTTAGTTTTATGGCCTCTCTTTTGGTGTAACCAAACCCAGATGGGCTGTGGGTCCGATTTGCAGGATGTGGCATGGCCACGGGGGGAGCAGAATGGGTTAGAGCCCCCCCNGAGTCATTGATTTTTAGGGTTGCCAAAGTGCAGTAAATATACCCAACAAGACACTCCACTGCTATCAAAGAAACAGCTCGTTCTTTAAACAGCTGTTCAAAGAAGCCATGTGCGCAAGACAAGTGGAGGAAAAAAAAATTACAGCTACAGATGATTCTTTCTCTCACTGATTGGAATGATAGAAAGGCAAAATATAAAAACTGTTTTGCTTAGAAGTTGCACGGCACTGGTGGATTGGTGGATGTTCCCTCTGCATAGGCATGAAAACATTTAGTTTGTCTAAGCTACTTTACTGGGTATAAACACTGTGTCATATAATCTTTCGGAAACGTAGGAATGAGATATTTCCTCACACCATCAGTTTAGTCACTGGTGCGAGTTAGACTTTCCAAAAGCTGCCCAACACAGTTATGTCAGCCCCATGTTGCCATGGCAGCATGCTTTGTCTCTTTGTTCGGCAACAGTTGACCATGGTATGTGTAACATGGGGCAGATTGTGAAGAGCTCTAGCAGTCTCTGTCCTGACTGCAGCGATACAGGACAAAATGCTGAAAGGAAAGCACGAATGTGTGGCCTAAGGTTCTCTCCAGACTCAATCATTCGGTGAGCGAGACTTTCTACCGCTGCTGCAGACGTAAACATCGGACACAGCATCAAAACAAATGTGCAAAGCAGGGTTAGACAAAGTCACAATTTAGTCTAAACTGTTTTAAGTGTGCGTGTGTTTGTGTTGGGCAGAGGGTCCTTGACAGCAACAAGTGTGACAAGGTGTCTTACTTGTCTGTGGAGCTCAGAGAACTCTGTTTAAAAACATGCCTTGACGACCATAAATATAATAGTCATTAGAGGTAAATCAAAATGACAAATCACACAGCTGTTTGATGTTAGTCATTTAAGTAAATCTGGAACATGCACTGTCTATTATCACCTGAAAGTAAGAACAGAAACATAGGTGAGAAGGACTCTTCAAAATGCCACTTTGCTGACGTCAGTGTGTTTTTAAAAGGATCAACACCAACACTCTAATAACGGCCTCACTACACAGACTTAAATACCCCACACAACACTTAGCTCCCATTGACCAAGCGCTGACCCAGTTCAACCTATTCTCCCTGACACAGGATCCCCAGCAGGTGATGGACATTTGATTTCTTCCTGATGTTGGTTTTTATTAATCTCCATAACTCTTAATTACAGTACGAGGACAATCTCGCCTTTCTTCATTCAGAGGCTTTTGTGAGAATTTTGTTCGCTCGTTCTGGTCAGTTGGTGTATTTTAGCTCAGGCTGAAACAAGCAGAGTATACTTTGCAAATAAAATGAGGCTACCTATTGAGTCGCATTACACAAAAGGCCCATTCAGGGATGCTTTGATTGCATTTGCCTTTAGACTATATCGACTGCAGTTGAAGGTCTGCATCACTGCCACGTACCTTGTTATTCCAAACAGAACATGGTGTTCTCATGACATTTTGTCTGCTGAAGTCATTCTCATTTCATCTCGGCTCAATTAATTTCCTGTGTTTACTGGAATTCAAATCGTGGACCTCTGCCCCATAGCGGTGTCCAAGAGCTGAGAGCATTTTGACAAACTTCCTTCGATATCCCACATATTTGTGCATTCTTTTTGCTTGAGACACACAATCCTGCTGCCTCTTTTGACTCTCTCAGACAAAAAACATATACAACCCCGACCAAACATTTGTAAACACTCCACATTTTTTGTTTTTTATTCTTGTAAAATCTAAAATTTAGGTCTTCTTTTTTGCCAGTTTGTTTGAGCTTTTGTCCAGTGTCCTCACGTGGGGATGAGGAGAACTTTGCAGGAATTGTTGCCTCTAGGCACTCAGGCAGGGAAGAATCAGAGACAAACTCATCACTGCAACAAATTAGCAATACTTTTGTACCTTTATCTAACATTTGAGGCAAGCAATGATAAGCTACCCTTTAAGTACTTCAAATTTTCCCTGCTAGTTGTGTGGAAATGGGTTGAAAACTGAGAAAGTAAAACAATAACTGAGAGATTAGTCAATTTTCTTTAAGATCATGAGAAACTTCTGACCACATTGGGTCACTGAAGATTAGTTGGAATGGAGGTGCTATAAAGCTTGTTGGTTTTGAACTAAAATGATGCGTGAGAGTCTTTTTTTTTTTTCTTGCCTTCCTCTCCAATGGTTCCTGTAGGAACAGACCTGCTGGAATGTAAATAGTCATAGCTTATAGCGAGGTCATTGCAGTTTAACAAGCTGTCAAACTGCTATTTATGACTGCTATTATTTATATGAACGATAGTGCAAAAGATATTTTGACAAACTGTTCTAAATGTGGAAGTGTAGCAGAGAAAGAGGCATGGTTGAAAGCAGAAATCGACATTTCATTTTGTTTCATGTTCAAAATGAATTTTGTTTCATAACAGAGATCAACATGAATGAATTCAAAGGATATTCTAGTTTGTTTAAAGTGAGGTTTGTGTGGAGTACATATGAGTAGTCAGTATCTTAACTGCGATAAACGGCTGTCAGAGCGATACAACCTGTGCTCAAGTCGATTCTAATGCAGTGCCTTTTTTAGGTTCACACTGCAACATTTTCACCTTTTTTGCAATCTCACTTCTTAAGGCTGACTGCTTTTATTGTCTATTTAATACTGTTCCTTTTTTGTAACAGTGTGTAGAATTGGGGATAGTTTTTGAGACTTCTGTTACAGTTTAATCTCATATTAAAATTCCTAGTTTCACTGAGACCTCCTCATTAGCATTTGAGCTGTTTGCTGAGGGAGGCTGGAGTGCACGTAGGAGAAAAGGAGTAAAATTCTGCTTTTTAAATCATCTGGGCTGAATCCCTTCCAGTAATGCCTCACGATACATGATGTGTGTAATATCCTGTGTGATCAGGTCAATTTAGGAAGCATTTTAAAAATATTTTTGTAAGTAAAAACGCATGTTGATGTGAAAGTGTCTTATTTTATCAGAAAATAGTGGCTTGAAGATCCCAAATAAACACAGGACTGTATTTATTTGTTTAGAGAAGTAGCTTATTCTTGTTAACCAACACTCAGACATCTCACCCTGGTTGGGACATTCAGTCCAAGAAACCTCAGGCTGAAACCGTGACAAAAAGGCTGACCTGACACAGATGAAATTTAACAATAAGTTGTAGACGACGTGAAGTGTGTTCACATTTGTGCCTCTGCCTCACACTGATCACTAATCAAAGTCCAGGCTGTCCACCAAGTGACCCGGCGTGTCCACATTCCAACTGAGCACTGACATGGACACAAGTTGACTATTACTTGAGGACCATGTGGAAAATGGACAAAGTGTATTTTTATTTCATAAGTTATCAGTCAGAATTTGTGTTGGGCGTTTGGCCTGTTTTTGGTGTCAAACTTCTGTGTTCTTCAGTTTGTGCTTCTGTTTTAGTGGCCATATCGTCCCGGATGTGGGTAGGATAAACGTCTTATCTTCTCCACTTGTTCACTGTTTGGATATGTCTGTTTGTTTCTTTAGTCAGTACAGTAACTGCGTGGCTCCGGGCCAAGTTTAGTCTCTAAACATTAAACTCGAGAGGTTGGTGTGTTTGTGAACCAATATGCCATGGCACCACTATTCCTCAGTGTTTATTTTCTTTTTGTTGGGGGTAAATACAGGTTGCTACTTTTATGAGTGTAGAAAAAGCAAGTCAGGCAAAGTAGGTCATGTTTTATCAATCTTTTTATGAATCTTAAAGATACATTTTTTTTTCTTGGCGTGAGCTTTTAGAGATAAAATGTGACGAACAGAAATGCCTGCTCTTGTTCTCTCCATGATCACTAAGCTCCCCCTTTTCCCTCCAGTTTTTTTGTTTGTTTTGTGTGTATTCCACAGCCAAAGGGCTTAATGAGTCTAAAAATAATGGCTTTAATTAAACTGGTTAAATTGTACTCGGTGAAACATCGTTGTTCTTTGCCATTCACACTCAAACACAAAACTCCTGTCTCCTTCTTTGGGTGAATCAGCAGAAACCTTGTCTGTGATTAGTTAGCAAAATAAATAAATAGAAAGTTACTGAGTTGAACCAACATTCAAGGCACTTTAGAAAATATCATCATGTTTTCTAATGAACCTAAAGCCAAATCTCATTACAAAGTGTTAGATCCAAAGGTTCAAGCACTGTAAGCTATAAGGAAAAATAAATATAAACTTTTTTTAATATTGCTTTTAAAGCTGAATCTAATGCAGAGTTCAAAGTTCATTAGCCCCTTCAGGGAAATATTACTGTCACTGTTCACGTCAAGTATTTTTCTATCTTTTAATTTTGTGAGTTCTTTAGTTAGTTCTTTATATTAGCTAACAATGAATATGATTTTTATGTATGGTCGAGCTAATATCTTCACGGTGAGGCTTTTTTTGAAGATCCTTTTTCCACTTTGCTCCTTCTCCATGTAACCTCCCTTATTTCCAGTCCTTCTTAATGATTCCCAACTGTCCATTAACCAGGGAAAAGCTTTCTCTGGAAGAATTTAGTCAAATCGGTGCACACTCTCTCTCCTACAAGGTGCTTACTTTTACTTTTTCGTGACAAATCCTGATTCACCCCGCCGTCCTTTTACTGCTTGCTTATTCTACCACTCTTTCGTATCTCCGTCCTCCATTCCGGTTCTGCCCGGCCAATAAATCAGTTGTGTTGGAGAGAGCAACCACCACTATTGTGTAACTTCTTTCTCCCAAACCCTCCCCTGTCTATAAAGCCAAACAGGGCCTGACGGACTGCTTGCTGAGTTTGTTCTAAACACTGGACCAGGACATTGACAAAAGGTTTCATTTAAAGTATCAGGATGAGGGGTTAGCCTGCTCTGAGTCAGGCACTCATAAAACAGTGGGGTAGTGGGAAAGGTGTCTGCTTGTGCACTGGTGGGGGAGTATGGTCACTGAATAAAACACCACTTTATTTTTTTTTTTTAGTGACCATATTGGTATTGTTTGACCCAGACATACACTATTGAAGGACACTAGTATGTCTGCTTAATTGGTGTTTTGATTGGATAAACTGTCCTTTGGGAAAGCAAATTTCTTATTGATTAAACTAGATCCTTTCATGCTGTAGCTGAGGCAGACTGTTAGTGGTAACATCGCAGCCGTGAGACATCTTTGGATGAAGTCCAAGTTTGTAACTTGGCCCATGGTTGTGTGCCTAACAAACTGTGGCTTTGTCACAGCCTGCAACGGCAACAGCTGCAAGTGAGTGTCTTTCAGAATGCAGTGGCATTGGGTGACCTTCAACCTTTTACTGCAGGCTAGTGACCTGCCAATCCATTCACCTGTTAAGGTCCCGGGCTCTGCAGCCAAGATATCTTTAGAAAAAGAAGTGCAGCCTTGGATCCAGATCCAGGATCTGGTGACAACTTGTACAAGTTCAGTAGAAATGGAGAAAGAACTGTGATGGTACTTAGTTTAACCAACCAACATGAACTGGCTCACCTCCACCTCCTGATCAGCTTATAGCTCTCTCAGCTGTAAAAAGGAATAAAAGTTAGCTGAAATTTAAATTCCCAAATGATTGGTGTAAAGCTGGAAAAAAAGTCTTACAATTAATACATAGATCACTAGTTGTGTAAGATATGTTGCAACCTTTCTGTATGTCAGCCAAGAGTCAGAACGGTTAAGTTGTAATCTGTAATAATTACAGTTTATCTGAAATTTGACACTGAAATGATTCATTATCTAGGATTTTGTAATGGTTTGATTTCTATTATTTAATACAGTCTGTCGCTAATATCGATGCAGGTTTTAACATGTTAACCAGTCCAAGAGCACAAAGAAATGTCGCAGTTCATTTTTATACCCTAATAAGCTTTCTTTTGCCTCTGAAGTTATTTGTTTTGAGTAAAAGATTAACTTGTAACAAGCAGATTTTTGCCCGTAGACGTTTTCTATTCAGTGCCTGGTGCTTGCTACAAATTTGAGGTGATTTGAATTTTCAGTGGAACAATTTCCTATCTCTTTTCAGTTTATTTGGCTCCTTTGAACAAAATGATTGAAGGTTTGGTTTTTCAGTTTTAGTTTTTATGCATGAACTGCAGTCTTGAACTGTTCTAGAGATCATCCAGATGGGTGAAAATTAAAACTTAAATGCCCCCAGCATTTGTTCCAAACTGCTTAGATATTAACCCCCCTAAGTTCTGCTATTAAAATGTGGGAACTAATGTGAGACTAATGTTTTCTCTCCTTGTGATTCACGCTGTAAGGGCACATCTCCAGCTGAAAATGGAAGAAGTAATGACCAAACTGTCCACACATCCTTCTGAACAGCTCTGGTGTTCCCTTGTGAAAAATGAGTGTAAGAGTTGTTTGCCTCTCTCCTCTTCCAGGGTTTCTTCATTTACTAAAGAACAGAACTGCAGAAATTAGCTTAGTGATGGCATTGTTTAGAAACTACCCATTCACCTTGACCTCGTTTCTAAAGGTCCGTGTAAGACCGCTGTATGGGATCGCGTGACCTCGATATTTTTACTGAAATGGAGCCAAGAAACGATCCGAGCTGCAGCTGTAGGGCTTGTTTAGGATTTATAAGGTTTAACTGCACCCGGAGTCAGTGAGTGAGAACTGGAAAGGTGGACTCACTTCTTCTCAAATTAAATTTCCTCTTCATCCACTTGCTGTCTTGTGTGTCCACATAACAAACTCTGACATGTACTTTGTTGTAATTCTTTGTAAGACAAAAAATTAAGAACTGAGATTTCTCACTTAGTGTGCAGTTGCAGATGACTTTTAGCTCAAAAGAGTTGACTTAGCTGGCAACAAACAGATCAGGCACTTTAGACAGTTGCATCTCTTTAGACACAGTCATCCCTACAACACATTACCATCCTGTGGCATTAATGTTTCTGAACACAGACACAAGACTGTGTGTTAAGGTGAACCCTAAAAATATGACACATTCATTAATCTGGTATTTCAAGCTGTGGTGATTAAACAGGCTGTTTTTATCATGATTATTCAAATTGAAAATCACTTGATTCATCGTGGAGGGTTAACAGGGATGGTCTGAATTTGGTCACTGGAGGCATTGGATTCATTTATTTTTGCATCATCCGTATGAAAGGAAGGTTTTATGGCTATTCTTTGGAACTAATATCAAAAGGCAAATGTTTGTCATCAGTGTAGTAATATTGAGATTGTTTTTTTTAAGGCATTTTGTTTAGATTATATTTTTGTGTGCTTAAACTAAATTCAGTAAATCAAGCAATTTATTAATCAGAATAGAAAATTATGTTGTTGAGCTAAATGGTTTGCAGCTGGCATGAAGCTCTGCTCCTGATTTACTCCTTTTTAACAGGTGAATGTAAAATTTGAAAGTTTGCAGCAGGATTCGGCAATTATGAAGAACCTAGGCTTCCTCAGAAATAAAGTCTGCTTAATCACTCCCCTTAAACAGCCTGTCTTGCATTTCCACCTCAGAAAATTGTCCAGGAGAACACGGCATTACCTCCCCCACCTCTTCTCCCAGGATCAAAATAATGTTCAGCTTGTTCATTTTCTCCCTGAAGTTGCTAATGCCGTGTTTTGTCTTGTGCACAAATGTTGTTTATTTGATCATGTTTGCGGTCGGTGCCGTATAAGGCTGGAGCATTTTCTCTTTTACTGTTGTTGCCTTGGTAATGCGCGGCCATGAATCCGGGAGGGGGAATAGAGTCTTAAAGAACACTACAGGGGAAGGTGTGTTTGTCTGGCTGTTAAGTTCCAAAATCAACAACCTTTCTTCAGAATGAGGCCACCCACCTTTAACAAACTTTTAAGATCAGCTGTGGTGACTATTGCTGCTGCAAAATCAAACCAGTGTAGAGCTTCTAGGAATTGTCTTTGGTCTTGCAAGAGCTGCAGTGAGCAAAATGGATTGGTATAAATGTGTTGCTGTGGAACCTGAGCAGTATGCACAAATGCATTCAGGGCCAGAAGCACCTATGATTAGTTTGCCTGAGCCTCTCTGTGATAAAACGGAAATTGTTAATTTCGTACGTAATTTTCATCTGCTCAGTTTTTCATGCTACTTCACTACAATAGTGACAATAAATGATCAAACCAAAGCTAGTTAGAATTATCTTAAAGCAAAGTTGTGGTTGAGAGCTTTGAGCTTGAGCTAAAGATTTTCTTTTGACGGATTTCACATATATGACGTCTTCTAGCCTCAAGATAGATTGGCTCAATGAATTGCTGCTGGAGCCCGAAAAGCTTATTGACAAAATCTGAATTTTGTAGCAGAACCCAAGTTTCCCAGGCAGTCCTTCCTGTTTCAGAGGACCGATTATGACAGACACCATCAATTGATCTTTGTGCTTTATCTTCTGTTCAGGCTCTGAGCAAATTCCTAGACCCCTTAGATTTTGCTGTTGCTTGTTTACTTATTTAATATTTTTGGACTGCTTATTATTCAAAAGAAATGGTTAATAAGCTGCTGAACCTTGTTTTTTAAGCACATAATCTGTCACTACACATCTGTGTGGATAAATGGGTGAATGACTGACTGTAGTGTAAAGTGCTTTGGGGCCCTTGAACTAGATAAAGTGCTATACAAGTACAAGCCATTACCATTTACTATTCCCAGGTAAATTTTACCTTTTACCTTGACATTGCCTCAAACCAGAGTTGGCTCCGTCTGGTTCAGGGGTAATTGTCAGCCTCTGTCTGAAGTAACAGCTTTCTTTTTGCCCAACAGTGGAAATTGAATTTATTCATCGCAGATTTAAAAGGCAGCTAGAAATAAGTTAAAGATTACATAAAAGCACTGAATATAAATTGATCTTCATGCAAACAAGAACGAAGCAAACGTGATAAATGTTAAAGGTGTGTATTAAAAGGGAAAAGGAACCTCTGTGAGAAAGCAGACACACCGACAGCAACTTTTCTCAGACAGTGCGAGTCTGAACAGCCAAGAGAAGCATGACACAACTCGACTGTAGCACCTGTTTCTGCAGCCAGCTCATCTACTTTTTTACCACCCAGACAAACAGTTAAACATTTCTCACTCTCTTATTTTTTATGCTCCCATTATCACACATTACATTAGAACTATTTGTTAATGAGGCCATTAATCCGCTGAATTGTTTAATGTTCGCAGCTCCCCACACTAAAGTGCATGCATTTAATTGGCATACCCTGCAGTGTTACTGCACAGTGGAAAATAAAGCACAATCCTGGCTTCTATTTGAAATGAATCCTGCTATGTTAGCAGAGAAGATTGCCTTCATCATCCAACTTGCCCTCCTCTGCCGCCTCCTCTGCATTTGCTGGCTGCTGGCCTCCCAACACGGCATTAAACCACCCACATCTTCTCACCACACTCCAAGAGAAGAGAAGCACTGCCACCTCCCACAGCCCTCTCTGAACTACCTGGTACATTTATGTGTGAACTGTGTAGCGATTTGGTTTGTGTTCCAGTTCATTTTTCTCAGCACAGTGTTGCAGTAAGCCTTCACCATAGCTGCTTTGCTGCTGCTTCGTAACTGAATGAATGTCCTGATTGCATACCAGCAGAGTGAGGTGTTTCTGAAAATGCCTGGAGGACATTACTTGGGCCTTTAGCAAGTTTTCCAAAATTTCACAATGTTGCTTAGTCTGATTTATATGGAGAAAGCTATGCATTTGGCTGCAGTAGGCATAGGAGTTTGGGATGACATTACAGTTGCGTTATTGTGTGTTGGCCTAAATTTGTCTTGGTATAGGGGGAAATTACAGGACTGTGAGAGCTGTGGAATAGAAAAGATTGTAATCATCTTGGTGACCAATCTGCCAGCTGTACTTCCTGTCTCAATTGCTATGTATATCTTTACGTATATGTCTGCTGTGGGCTTAGGAAGCAGCAAACGGTGGTTTTATAGTTCTCTACAGCAACTTTAAGGTGACTCTATCCATCTGGCACCTGAACACGTCTCTCCAGCTGTTTGTTGGCATGCTCATTTGTATCAAAATCTGTTTGCTTTTGTTATCCAGAGTTGCTATGGAAAGATTTATTGTATAATTACTGTTATTGGCAGTGAGCAGAAGATGGACCCTGAAGAGACCCGAGTCTAGGCAATGTTCATGACTCAAAAAGAACTTGTGCCAGGTCATCACTTTTTTTGGCCCCGATATCTTAAATGTTCAAAGTAAAACTGTTTTGGATGCAGGGTAAATTATTTGGACTTGTTCCAGCAGGATTTACTAGCACTGTTTTAAAGAGGAACAATGTCACTAAACGTGTGAAGTAATAGCATTTGAATTTGTCATCACTTAGATTGGTAGACAAACTGGCGCCTACTAAAAAGAACCAGAAAAATAGAAGCATCTAATAAACATACAGGTTAAAGAAAGACCTTCTGTAGTTAACGTAATTTGTATATGTTCATACTTTAATAGGTGAACAAAATTGATGCTGTGTTTTGTAATTTAGTTGTAGAGTAAAATGTAAACCCTAATGGCCCTCAGCCTGTTTACCTAAAGTCTTGCTAGAAATGAGTCTGTCAAAACCAATAATATTTATTGCAGAAGAAGAGAATTTACTTTGCAATCTAAACTCAAACAAGACCGTCACCAGTTTTCTAGAACAAGCACATATTTCTCCCACTGTGTCATGAGGGAGAACGGGATGTTTTGCTAACCCGTGGAATGACCATGAGTGAGGGAAACCAAGGGCAAAAAAACATTCATGCATGTGAGGAACTCGCTCATTAGTATTTTTTTAAACAGACCTTTTTTTTTTTTAAACAAAAAACTAATGAACACTGTTGTAATGATGCTTAACATCTGGACTGACATATGGCTGCTGTATACTAAAGAGAGCAGAGGTGAGTCTAAACTATACACTTTGAAACGTTGATGATATTGTATTGGCCTTGACTCAGTCTGTGGTATTAAGGCTTCAACATAATTTCTGTGTTAATGTGCACAAGGCCTACATGCATGTACTTGTATTCATACTATTATTAGGTGCCGATGGAGCACTGCTACAGATCAGAACGGAGAAAAAATAATCCTGAGTGAATTCTTTTTTTAAAACAGTAAATGAAGAATTTTGTCCTTGAGTAATAAATTGTAAATGTAGATAACAGAAAGTTCCTCCCAAAAGCTTTGTTGTTTTTCTAATTGCATTTTCCCTGTTGGTCCTATTTTGGTTCTTTGTGTGTTTGGTGCCAACTTGCACACTATCCACTCAATCACAGAGTCTTGGACTGCTCATGGGCCATGGAGGTTCCTGACAAACCCTTGCAGCCTTCTACAGATAACCCATAAGTTAAAGTTGTAAAAATCAAACCCACTCTGTTACTTAGTGTGTCTGTGATGCTGCCCTGGGGGACTAGTGTGCACAGTGCAATCCTCAAAACGTCCATGTCACGCATCACTTTTTTTTATTTTCACATAATGCTAGGAACATGGTGCTTTTTTTGTCATTTGGTCTGCTTCACATGTTCTGCTGTGAGACCCACAGAACAGCTGGGCATACAAAACCTCATGCTTTCGATCAAATAAGTCCTTTCAGTAATGCCATGAGGCTAAGCAGTGACATCAGCCAAGCAAAAGATTTCCAAACTCTTGAAGTGATGCCAATCACATTAAATTACCTCACATAAGGTGGCAAACTCTATTGTACAGCTTGCTGTCTCAGATAAGTAGTGTGACAGAAAGGCTTACCTGAACTCCCAACACACAGTGTTAGCCAGTCTGATATGTGACCAAATTTTGCGCCAACATTTGTTGAAAATCAGTCTATTTTTGTGTGCATGGCTTTGGCGAGTGTTTATAAAAATTACAGTTTTTCTGTGTGTGTGGATGGGAGATACAAACAAAAGAAAATAAATGAGTTTTTAAAAATATCAGAAATTGTTTAGATAAGGCCTCAGGGATTATATACTGAATCCAAATGATTTAATTTGATTTGTCAGTGTCTTTCCTCTGACTCCCTTTGAGACAGTATACAGTAGAATTGTTTGAACCTCTTCAGAGACTAGCCTTAAATTTATTCTGGCTTTCTAATTTCCATGCTTTGATCACAAAGAGATTTTTGTTTGTGCCTGTTGTCTCTTGGATAGATTTCCTTGTTGAGGGTTAACGGGAGGAGTGGCTCTGTGGACTGTGGTTGCTGACAGTTCCACATTGTGTGAACTGGTGCTTATTAACAAAGGGCCCATTGTGGAAAGAGGTGGCCCAGGGAAAGCGGACAGGGTCTAGGTTAGGTGACAGAGGTGTGGATTTGGAGGCCTGGGTCTGGGGGTTTGAGCCACGGTGGATGGCCCAACATTAGGGGTGTGTGTTGGTGCTCAGCATGCTCAATGCTGGAGTTTGACGGTGAGATCTCATGTAAACTGTAGTATTTTTATTTTGAAAAACGCTGCACTTCCACTTGGCTACAACCTTCATGTGAGCTTTGAAATCTCTGTCATCTGTGAACAGATTAGGTTTTTTTTCAAAGGCGTTTCAGTCTTTGATTTATTTTTTCTGTGCCGTAGAGAATCCAGCGCAGTGATTATAAAATAGGAGGCTTAAGCTGCTTGTACAACTGTTCTCAGATTTTGAAATATTTCGCTGTTTATCCTCTTTTTGATTCCAGCTCAAGGACAAGTCAACATGTTCAGTGTACTCTAGATTTGTTTACACAGTCTGATGGCTGAGCAGTTCAAAGTCAGACTACAAACCCCCCTTTTTTGTTCCCCCGTTCTGCTGCGCTGTTGTTAATAATGTCCATCAGGTCAAGATTCCCAACTCCTCTTTTGTCTTCAAATCCTTATCCTCTCTTTATGTTTCCGAGTGATGAATGCTCTCAGTTTAAGCGGACTCTCTCCTCAGTTTGATTCAGGCCTGGTCTTTGCCCAGCTGTTTGTCAGCATTCTGTCCTTATCTTTTTCCTTTCTACCAAGAGCCCCTTTATGATAGGTCATTTTAAAGTCGTGAGCAGATGAAGTTAAACTAAAACAAAGAATGACTGGGTCACTTAGACTTCATCCAACATGTCAAAACCATCTGCCTAACCACATTTTTATGGCAGATTTTGACCCTTTTTTGCAATACAGACTGATTAAGGAGTTGTTAATCAAAGTGACACCTTAAAGTAAAATAATATGCAGCGCGTCTCATGTCCCCTCAGGGGGTTTATTAACACAAACTGTTGCATCAGAGCAGATGGGCAGTCTTTATTATGGATGACAGGATATATTTATGTAACAGTCAAATTTATTTGGTCACTTTCAAACCTTTTAAATGTTTTGTCTGACTCTGTATCCTAATATATGCCAATTTGCTCAAGGCAGTAATTCATCATCTGCAGTCTGGTAGTTAAAAGAAAGAGCCATTGTTGTATTTTGGTGTTTTAATGTTTTGTTTGCATGCGGTGACTGTAAACCCGTTCAGCCACCATTCCCGGTTAGCTGTTTCATAGTACACGTTTACCTCATTGTACAACTATAAATCCCCCAGTTAACAGAAGATTATCCTGACTTGTGCAAGTCATTTAAAGGTCGGACTAAGTAAAAGTTATATTTCTGAACTTGCAGTGATTTTTGCATTTCTTTCTTTCATGCGATGTCTTTCATAAATAGGCCTAGACAACTTTAATAAAGTTTGGAATTACTTGGACAGGGACACTTTTTTAACCATTGTAATAAGATTATTAAATTAAGTTTGGCCTTATAGGTTTTATTTATATTTAAATGTTAAAGTTGTCTCTTTCAAATTTGTTTATTGCAACTATTAAGTTAAATATTACAGTGATAATGTGTTACTTGCATTTGGAAACTGTGATCTTGACCTCAACATTTTTCTTTTTTTTTTCAAATAAGCCAAGTGCAAGTAAGGAATGGTATCCTTGGAAAAATAATAGTTCTTCTTTCCTTTTAACTATCAGACAGTAGAAACATTAGAAGGGGATAACAAATTGATTTGGTACACTGCAAGGTGAAAATAAAAAGCCACATTCGTTAACTTGGCATCATGTAAAGGGTCAGACTTCCACACAAGGATTATTATATTGAATCATCACAGAATTAACATTTTTTACAACATCTTAAAAAGTCAGAATAAGAAAGAAAGATTAAAAAAAGCAAAATTTAAACTGAAGTAAGTTGACAAACTGAATCAAATCTTTGCCTTGGTTGTGAGCGTCAGAGGTAGAGGGAGTCAGTCCGTGTAAAAGTTTGCGTGTGGGAGAAAAAAAAAGTCCGTATTTCCAGACCATAATTGGTACGCGACAGTAACTCGATCATGTTTCGGTACAATTAACCTGTAAATGGTGTCAGAACTCGCTGTAAATGCCGGCTCACTTGGTGCAGAGCATTGCAATGAAATGCAACACATCTGTTCCTTGTGTTAGACTTCTATTCATTGCAAATGAGCCGGTCTTGCTTTCAAAGCCACTGTGTATTTACTTAAACCGCTATGTAACACCCTAAATCACTGTACACAAGGCAGTGTTACTCTGGAAGTCATGCTGTGTTTGTTTAGCTGACAGCATCAATGACGGTGCTCATAGCTGAGTCTGAACCTCACAGCTCAGCTTCAAACAGACAAATATGAACTTATATTGGTTTATAAATTTAACCTCATTTTTACATTCCTTTCTCTAATACCATATACAAATGTTGATAGCGTGGTGCTTATGAAATAAAATTTTAACAAAGGAAACTAGGGAACCATCGTGTTTTTTTTGTGTTTTTTATAGTGACACTACTAACTGTAGTTCCTAACTAACTACTGTTTAGTGCAGCTCTGTTGCAGGACCTTTTATACCTTGAACATCTCGAGTGTCTGAGGCTTTGATAGGGTGTAAAAGTCATCATCGAAAAATGTGAGGGGTTCTGTAAACAAGCATTTATCCGGTTATTTGTTGTGACCATGCAGTCATGATTTAATAAAACTCAAGTTTCCCTTTTGTAACTCAGACTTTGTTTCCACAGAGGAGCAAAGTTATCTGTGCCTGTCCAAAGCCAAGTATAATCAGCCCATTGTTTTACTTTTCTAGTGACCTAATATCAGGTGACTGCACAGTTCTTGAATGTTGGGGTTTTACTGTTGTCACTATTATTCTCAAAAGACAATTTCACACTAAATTCATCAGAGTTGCATAATAGTTTCCCGGTCTGTTTCTTCTGTAACAGTTTGTTTGATGCGAAGCCTTCAAAATAAGTTGCACATGTAATGCAGCTTATGCAATTACTTCATTTTAAATGCTGCAAAATATGAAAACAAGCCTCAGCAAGAACATTTTGCCAGTGCACAGGCTGTTACATCACCATGTGCTGTTTCAAGCTTGGCTTTGGTTTTGTGTAAAGGCACGCCATGTGGAGGGTCCCGAGGACCCGTCTGTTCACTTCTTAACTTAACGCTTCTGCCGCGTCTGTTTGTTGTGATCCTCCAGCCGAGCACGCTACCCCAAGGCACAATCAATATGAACCAGTGCTCGGATGTCATCGATGGGGAGTCCAGGACGGGTCAGAAGAACTCTCTGTGCATCCTCACCCCTGAGAGAGAACATTTCATACGAGCTGAATGCAAAGAAATCATCAATGGGTAAGACCATTATCTGCTACCATAGCAACCATTATAGCCTGTTATCGCTTCTTCTTTTGGCTGCTTCCTTTAGGGTTCGCCACAGCAGATCATCTACTTCTGTCTCACTCTATCCCGAGCACCCTCTTTTGTCACACCAGCCCTCTGCTTGTCCTTGCAAATAAGCTCACAGTATGTCTGTAAATACAGTAGATTAGACGAGTGCACAAGGCTCCCAGAGCTGAAGGAAAATGGTTGTGTGCAACTCCTGTTGCAGCCACAACTGTTCTGCCCCCTGCTGTCTGCTTCAGGCTGTGCTTTTCAGAGAGTTGTAATTCACTCTGCAGTGACAGTGCACATTCTTGAACGGTTTCCTTTCCCTGTTGATCTGGCCTCTCTCCTTGTGTTTACAGACCTTCAAACTTCAAGACACAAAGCGCACTACACAGACTTGAATCTTCATAATCTAATTCTTTTTCTTGCCTGTTGTCCTCTGCTGCATGAAGAGTGTTTCTGTGCTGCCTTCTCTCTCCATGGCTGGAGCTTACATGTTATGGCTATTCTTAGAGAGCTGTGACTCACAACACCCACTCTTCATTATGTTACCTGCTCCATCACCGAACACCTCCCACGCTCCTGTCATCTGGCTTCCATGTGTTGGCTCTAGGCATTCAGACAGCCATACTTGTCCTTTCAAGGTTGTCATTAACTGGCAAGTGTTATTTTATATGTTTTCCTTGTTCCAATAATAAGACGTTCCTCTTAAATGTCTTTTGACTCATTATTAAATTATGAAAACAATGTTGTCCAGGCACTCATCCGTTTAAAATGCTTCATGATTGCATCCTTGTCAGCCTAAAGTGTGACATGCTACACCAAAGGCTTTTCACTCTTTAATGTGTGTGTATTAGAAAAAAATAAAATGGATTTGTGTTTTGTATTAATGTCACAACTTGATTAGTCTAATAGTTTCTGATGGCAGATTTAATGTGTAATATATGCAGTTCTTAAGTATATAATGTAATTCACAAATGTTTGGGAAAATGAGAAGTAGAGTGACGTCTGTATCATGAATGGGTCTGGCATGTATCAGTTTCAAGGAAACGAAGTAAGAAAATTTGCTTTAATGACCAACAATGACCAAAAAATTAGGATTAGAATTAATTTAAATCATGTTACCTGAGTACCTACATATGTATGTTCTGCATGCTCATGTGTATTCCTACAAATGTGAGATTATTGTGGGGTAGTTACCAAAAGGTTCTTGCTTTTCAGTCACAGAGTTAAAAAAAATCCAATAAAATAATCATTATTAACAGCCTAATCTTCTAAACTGTCTAGCTCACTTTTTTGTTGTTGTTCTGTTTTGTTTTGCACCCAGTCAAAAAGTACTTTTTAAACTGAAGCTAATTGTTCTAAATGACATCCTTAATGATTTGAATGAGGGATGCAGTGACACCATTTAAACCAATCAAGTCTAAATACTTACATTTAAGTACTTGCTGATTCTGAGTACCAATACAAGTACTAATGAGTGTATTTACTCTTGTTAGTTACTTTGAAAATAAATGTGTTTGAAAATCAGAAGAGCTTAGTTTCTGTGTTAGGTCCTCAAACAGAGCCAGGACAGAAAGTCTTTTCCAGAAGTGTCCATTGGTGAGCAGTGAGATTGTCTGGAAGCTTGTGCTTAGATCCGTATATTCCCAGTGAAGATCATGCTTCCAGCAGGTCTGCACATCCTGTTGGAGTCAATCTTATTGAGGTAGGCTATGGTAGAACATTTCAAATGTCTCACCTATTTGCCATCTAACTGCAGCAGCATCAGCCACCCTCCGCTGTGCCAAAGAAACCATCATTACTACCAATTAGAGGGTGTGGGACACACAGCTTATCTGCTTTTTTACTTCAATATTGATATGTAACAAATTGGAGCAAAGTCACAGAGCAAGCATCATTTAGGTTTTGACTCTTTCACACGGATGGATTCATTTTCTAAATTGAAACTTTAAACATCTCTGGCTGTTTCATCTGTAGGTGGCAGGAAGCACTGACGGTGTACCCCAGGACCAACAAGCAGAACCAGAAGAAAAAACGCAAGGTTGATCCTCCCACTCACCAGGTGATGCACTGACACATTTTTATTCTCTCACTGAACAAAGTAAAAGGAACGAGCTGCCAAAATCAGTAAAATGTCATGCATTTTTAGTGGTAATATTTTGCTGTAATGATTTTATTTATTTTTTTAAATGGATTCTTGAATGCTGCATATTCTTTAAAAATTGAATTAATTGAACTTTAGAGTATAGTTCTATAATGCTGGACACAAAACCAGAGCTGCTGAACAGTAATCAAGTAAACCAACATAAAAAAAAACCAATGAATTCTTTATTTTTTCTATTGGAAACCCTTCCCTGAATGTTTATTTTCATAAAATCGATAACAGTCACTCTGATCTTCCATACCTTCATCCAAGTATGAGATGTGTGGATGTTTGTGACAGTCTGTTCCAGCTTTTGGTTTTATTGTTCCAAGGGGATAAAGTCTCTGACAGGTATGTAGAGCGGACTGGAAGAATAACCTGAAACTCTGTGTTTGGCCCGATTGCACCATCTTGTCCTTAAACAATTTAAAACATTTTGTTTTTGTTCTTCTGGAATTATTTCTCCACACCGAGTCAGGTTAAAGGCTGGCATGTTCCTTATCGTAGGGGAGGTATTGTACGTCCTCTAAGCTGAAAATATAACTCGAACAGGTCTCAAGGTTACTTTAAATTAGAACACGTCAACATTGGTAAAATGTGGTTTTCGTTCCTCTCAATGCAAGTTGCAAACCTAAGTAAAGATACACAAAGAGCCACATGATCATTTCATCTACCTATTGATGCAGCTCCACATTTGTCATCTTTGTACTTAATTCAGGAAGCTGCACTCAGTTTCTGGTCTCATTGTAAAGACTGATTATCTCTATAGTAAACTGCATTTTAATTAGAAATGCCCCAGTGTGCTGTTTGTATAGAGTTGTTGACGCTGCGTTACCGTAGTTCCAAACTTGGATCGTTTTTGGTCTTTTCTCTTCTGTTTTTCTCCTCGTTGTAGCACAAGCTTGTGCAACAGTAACTTTCCTTGTGAAACACAACAACCACTGAGCAGTAAAAGAAGCATCAAATCAAAGGTTTCTGCTTTGAGGACATTTTTGTAATCAAGTTTTTCTAATTACTCCCTGAATCCTGTCAGCCCTACAGCGCACAAAAGTGAAATAACTGTTTGTAAATAATTTAAAATTAGTATAATTATGCCTGTTTATTCTGAGCTGTTTCTGTGGGACAGCATCTTCATTAGGAATGACAGATTATATCTTGTTTTGGGCTCATAATATGAAAATAATACATTGAAGGAGAAATATTTTTGGCTTTATTTGACAGTTTGAGGCATTCTCTTAAAATCTTGATGAAATGTTTATTGCCTGTGTGGTTTAGTCAAAATTCAAAAAGTAGATTAAAGTACCACATCGTTCTTTTTTGGCCCGTTTATAAAAAAACTTTTTTTTTAGTTTGTATTGATCCCTTTTGTAGATTTTATCTCCTTGAGAGTTGTGTTGAAATGGTCCAGGTTATTAAAACACCACCGCAGGTAGGTACGTTGAGTAACTCAACGTTAGTCAGACTGTTAAACCAGTTTAACTCATTTTGTTATCCGTTCTTTCCTTTATGTCTCCACAAACCCTGTCCCTGCCTCTCTTTGTGTTATATTTACTTATTGAATTTTTTTTTTTTTATGTTTCTAAGGTCTAATGTTAGGAGCTGTTCTTTATGGGATTTAATTTTAAAACATGACACCTTTTTTTTTTTTATTTATTTGGTCGGTATTTATTAGTCTGCGCTTACTCAAAAGTTCTTCAGCACAGAAAAGAAGGAAATGTAAGGTGGCCATAACTTTATATTCTAACTGTATCAGATGAACATTATAACTTTGCTCTATTGTGCCATTTTTCCTGAACTACAAAGAAAGAATATATTTAAGTATGACCTCTGCTGTGGAAATATGCAGTTTGAAGGTTTCCCTTTTCTTTAGACCTACACCAGCTTTTTCCCCTCAGAAAGAGACACAGATGTGACGTTTTGCTGCCAACCACTTTTGTAACATTTTATATTCCATCTGTTTGGATGATGGACTGCATGCTTTACGCTTGGCCAGGTTTTTTTGCTATGATCATTGCTTTTCAGTTAAAAGGACTTCTAGTATTTCATTGGATGGTATCATGATTGATGTGAATGAGTAATTTTATTCCTACAAATAGTAATAAACTTCCAACAATTATCGTCAACTTTCCCAAGTGTCATCCAATACATGAAGTAGATAAATTCTGATGACATTCATGTAAGATTTTTACAAATGCTTATTGATTAATAACTTAATAACACTGATCCCTCGGAGTCTGTGTTGCAAATGTTTGCATGTGAGCCTGCAGCCACAAACTTTGAGAAATTTGCCTGAGGCCCAGCAGACCCTGCACAGCCAAGTTTCTAAAAAAACAAGATTTTTAGAATGAATATAGAAAAATTGGGATATTATATCAGTGATATTAAAGATATGTATGCAAAGCTGGTGCAAAACAATTACATTTAGCAGTGTGAGAGGAAGGTGAGCTGAAACTTGCAATGAAACATCATTTAGATGCACAAACCACAAGAGGAAGAGGAAAGTTTTCAGGCTAAAATTAGACACAAAATATATGACAAAGCAGACCACCCACCGCGAGAAACACTTTTTTCTTTTCCCTACCTCCTTTTTGAGGCCAGGCCAAATTTGCCCAGAGTTCGTTGTCTGGTTCCTCTAATGACGGCGCCCTGAACAACACGGTGACCTTGTTTTGACTTACGCTAACAAGCTCATTTGCTGGGAACCAGTGGTGACACAGTTCTGACTGCGACCGCGTCCCACATGTCACTCCTCATCTTCTCTTTGTGAGAAGCGAAGGTCTGTCATTTCCACCTTTTGGCGTTGATCTGTCTCTGTTGTTGGACTTTCATTGTCAGTGAGATTAAAAAAAAAAAGGAAAAAGATAAAAATGGACACAAACATGGAGTTCAAAGTCTGTTTCAGTCATTCTGTAGCAAGCTAGGAACAAATTTGAGACTGTAGCACTACGTGTAAACATGTCACTTGCAGTGTTTGAATGAGACACATTTTCTGGTGGGTCCAAATAATTCGACTAGCAGAATTTGACTAAAGCTGAGAAGAGTTCAAGTTACTTTTTTATTAGCACATCCCTTTATACTTATGGAAATACATTTATGCAACTTAAGCATTGCTTACAGGTGCTGGTCATAAAATTAGAATATCATGAAAAAGTAGATTGATTTCAGTAATTCCATTTAAAAAGTGAAACTTGTATATTATATTCATACATTACATACAAACTCATATATTTCAAATGTTTATTTCATTTAATTTTGAT